>NC_133649.1:229614443-229920183 GCF_009905375.1 Apium graveolens | reverse complement strand
ACTATGATATTCCTTACAAGTATAAATGGAATGCCATAACTACCACAATGAAAACAAGGATTTTATGGCCTATATCTAACAAACTGACTCTTAACTCCTGACTTTGAAGGTAATGTGTTTATGTTCTTATTCTTCCTACAAAAAGAAGCCAGATGGTTAGAACTTCCACAGTTATGACATGTTTTTCTAGGAGCATCAGGAACAGGCTTATAATCATTGCTTTTATTCACACCTTCCTTTCCATTCCTATTTTTCCTAGGTGACTTTTCCTTATTTACATTCTTAACATCTTTCAGCTTATGCTTAAGCTGCTTCTTTGTCATTAAGCCTACGCTAACTTCAGTTGTCTTTTCCTATTTTAGCTTGTCAGAAGTTATTCCTCTTTAACTTCTAATTTCTCAGTATCAGACTTTACAGCTATTGTTAGGAATATATGTGCATTAGTTTGATGATATGTTTAACAAAACACTTAAGTAGAAATTCAGTGTCTGTAGCCTCAACGGATAAGACCACTTTGGCTATCCGTTGATGGTGTAGCTTTACTTAGAAATAAGTCTAGTGTTGTAGCATATTTCAGTCTCTGTATTTAAGATGTAATTCTTAGAAGTTGAGAGAAACTATGAGTCATGTTGACTACTAGAAGATATGCAGATAGGAAGGCCAATTGTAAATATTTCATGCCTTGTAATTTTGTATAAATGAAGTGGTATCAACGGATGACTTAAAGACCTTCAACGGATGAGAAGCTAAGCTTCAACGGATGTCTCTAAAGCTTCAACGGATAACATCCTTCAACGAATGAGTGCATCAACGGATGAAAGCTTCAACGGATGTTCTGTTGATTAACCATTGATAAGTGGTAGTTGTACCTACAAACAGAGGCACGTGGGTGAACAGAGATAACTGAAATATGGCAGCCTAATTTCAGGAACATCAGAAAAAGCAGCCGTTCTACTCTAGTATAAAGAGACATTAAGTCAACAAAGCACTGGAGTGAACTGGAGAGAAACAAGTGGAGATCTTACTTTATTATTTTATTGTATCCTCGTCTTCACTTGTAAACTTGGTAATATATAAACCAAGTAGTAGCTAGTAATTAGAAGAGAATTTTTCCAGAGCTGTTTAGAAAAATCTTGAGAGAAAAATTATCTAGTTTGTACTAGGATGCAGCTGTGATCAAATTCTTAGATCACAGAATTTCTGAAATACCATCTCTGGTGGAACAACAAATCCACCAGAAAAGTTTTTAAAGGCTTATTGTGTTCTTTACATTTGTGTTTGAATATATATCTATCTGTATCAGCTTAAAGCAATTCACACACTTGTTCATCTTGAACACACAGTCTTTATAAACTGCTCAAAACTTGAAAAAGTTTTGAGATTTACATTCAACCCCCCTTCTGTAAATCTCATTGTTAGTTCTTTAGAAATAACAATTGGTATCAGAGCAGGCTCTTGACAAACAAAGAGTTTAAAGATCTTGGAATCTAACAAAGATGAGTAAGAAGGATATTGGAGTAAAAATCCCAGTTCTTGACAGAGACAGTTATCACCACTGGAAGGTGAAAATGCACCTTCATCTACTCTCCCAAGATGAAGGTTATGTAAACTGTATTGAGAATGGTCCTCACATTCCCCACAAAGTAGCCACAGTTGCTACGGCCACAATTGCTGTTGGTCAATCCATTCCAAAACCTAGAGCAGAATGGACAATGGAAGACACAGAAGTAGTCCACAAGGATAAGAAGGCTATGAACATTTTGTTTAATGGTCTTGACAAGGATATGTTTGATAATGTGATAAATTGCTCAACTGCCAAAGAGGTTTGGGACACAGTTCAGCTGCTGTGTGAAGGTACAGAACAAGTAAAAGAGAACAAGATGCAGCTTCTCATTCAACAATATGAGTATTTTCATTTTGAAGAAAATGAATCTTTAAATGACACATTTAACAGATTCCAAAAGCTGTTGAATGGATTGAAGCTGTATGGTAGAGTGTACCAGGTGAAGGATTCAAATCTTAAATTCTTAAGATCCTTGCCAAAGGAATGGAAACCCATGACTGTCTCCTTAAGAAACTCTCAGGATTATAAGGACTTCACTCTTGAAAGATTATATGGAATCTTGAAGACTTATGAACTAGAGTTGGAACAGGATGAGGTATTGGAGAAGGGGAGAAAGAAAGGAAGTTCAGTTGCATTGGTAGCTGAAAATGAGAGGGAATGCAGACAAGAAACTGTGAGATCTACTTCAAACTCCAAAGATGGTACAAGATATCAGGAATCAAGCAAAGGAAAAGAGCAAGTTGCTGAGAATGAAGACAACTCCAGTCAAGATGACTCTGATAGTGTTGATGAGCATCTTGCATTTCTGTCCAGGAGATTTGCAAAGATGAAGTTTAAGAAAAACACTAGAGCCACTAAACCTCATAAGAACATGGTGGACAAATCAAAGTTCAAGTGTTTCAATTGTGGTATAAGTGGACACTTTGCAAGTGAGTGCAGAAAGCCAACTTCTGAAAAGAAGAAATTTGACCAAGTAGATTACAAGAAGAAATATTTTGATCTGCTCAAGCAAAAGGAAAGGGCTTTCATTACTCAAGAAAAAGATTGGGCAGCTGATGGAGAGGAAGAGAATGAAGATGTGGAGTATGTCAACTTAGCTCTCATGGCTGATTCTGAGGAAAATGAAGTTAGTTCATCAAGCAATCAGGTAACAACTCAGGTAATCACTACTGATGTAACACAACTTACTAAAGAAGAGTGCAATGATGCTTTTAATGACATGTCTACTGAATTGTATCATTTGCGTGTGTCTCTTAAATCTCTTGCTAAAGAAAATAGTAGGATTAAAGAGAACAATCTGTTTTTAAGTAATAGAAATGCTGTGTTAGAAGATAAGTTGATTGACCTAGAGAAAACCAAGCTGCATTGTATATCTGTTGAGAATGAACTAGCTGAATCTATTAAGAAAGTAGAAATACTTTCTAATCAATTAAAGAGAGAGCAAGAGGTGATTAAAGCCTGGAAAACATCTAGGGATGTTAGTGCTCAAATTGCCAAGGTCCAAGGAATTGAATCATTCTGTGAAACTGCCTGGGATAAAAACAAAAAGAAACTGGAATTAATTGATGGGCTGTCAACGGATGTGGAATCAACGGATGATGAAGGTTATCCGTTGAAGGAAGAAACTGAGCCTCCGTTGAAGGTTCCTCAATTAAAATAGGCAGATGTATCTATTAGTGAAAATCTAAAGAAACTCAACAAAAAGTTTGGTTCAACTTCTAAGAACTTTGTTAAAGAAGAAGCAAGCACATCCAAAGATGTCAGTAAGGTGAATATAGGGCACATGACTTTAGAACAGTTAAATAATAGGCTCAAGATGGTTGAGGATAAAAAGGAAACTAAAAGAAAATCTAACAGAAATGGGAAGGTAGGTGTTAACAAACATAACAATTACACACCTGATAGGTATGCTCCTAGAAAAAGCTGTGTGCATTGTAGTAGTGTTAATCATCTATCTGCTAATTGCAAATCTATTAAGAAAACCCCCATAACTGTACCCTCTTCCATGCCTAACATGTCTGCATCATCTCTACATGCTATGCCTACTATGTCTCAACAGAATTCTTATGCACATTTTGCAAACATGCCATATTTTAACAATCCTTATCTTGCTGCATTTAGTATGCCTCAAATGCCATACAATATGCCTATGTGGAATAACATGTATGCACAATCCATGCCTTATCATATTCCAAATGTGCTAAATGATTCTGTGACTAACCCTACACCTCAACCAACTACATCCAAGACCAAGGTTGACTCAAAGTTACCTAAGTCTAGAGATGCAGGAGGAATGAAGTCTAGGAGAAAGGCTAACAAGAATGGACCCAAGGAAACTTGGGTACCAAAATCAAATTGATTGATTTTATGGTGTGCAGGGAAATAGAAGAAATCTATGGTACTTGGACAGTGGCTGTTCAAGACACATGACAGGAGATTTCTCCCTGCTCACAGAGTTTAAGGAAAGAGCTGGCCCTAACATAACCTTTGGAGATGACAGCAAAGGGTTTACTATGGGATATGGCTTGATTTCAACAAGGAATGTCATCATTGATGAAGTTGCATTAGTTGATGGTCTCAAACATAACTTACTGAGCATCAGTCAACTATGTGATAAAGGGAATACAGTTTCCTTCAATTCTGAAGCCTGTGTTGTCACTAGTAAGAAAGACAACAAAGTGGTTCTAACTGGAGTTAGAAAAGGAAATGTGTACTTAGCTGACTTCAACTCTGCAAATGCAGAATCTATTACTTGTCTCTTCAGCAAAGCAAGTTCAGTTGAGAGTTGGCTATGGCACAAGAAGCTATCCCATTTGAATTTCAAGACAATGAATGATCTAGTCAAAAAGGACCTAGTAAGAGGAATTCCTCTTGTTGAATTCTCAAGGGATGGTTTGTGTGATGCTTGTCAGAAAGGCAAACAAAGGAAATCATCATTCAAAAAGAAGCTTGAAACAACAATTGATGAACCATTACAGCTGCTACATATGGATTTGTTTGGACCAGTCAATGTATTGTCAATTGCAAGAAAAAGATATTGCTTAGTGATTGTAGATGATTTCTCAAAGTTTTCATGGGTCTATTTTCTTGGATCAAAGAATGAAGCAAGTGAAATCATTATCAATCACATCAGGCAAGTCAATAATCATCCTGACCTGAAGGTTAGGAATATCAGGAGTGACAATGGAACTGAGTTCAAGAACTTATCAATGAGGCTGTTCTGTGAAGAAAATGGAATCATGCATGAGTTCTCAGCTCCAAGAACACCTCAGCAAAATGGGGTAGTTGAAAGAAAGAACAGATCTTTAATTGAGGCTGCCAGAACAATGCTTGAAGAATCAAAGTTACCAACATATTTCTGGGCTGAAGCTGTTAATTGTGCCTGTTTCACTCAAAATATCTCTTTGATCAATCAAGCTAAAGGCATGACTCCTTATCAGTTGTTCAAGAGAAGAAAACCAACTCTAAACTTTCTTCATGTCTTTGGATGCAAATGCTTTATACTAAGGAATCAATCTGACCATAAAGGGAAGTTTGATGCAAAGGCTGATGAAGGGATATTTGTTGGTTATTCAGCTGGAAAATCTTATAGGGTCTACAATCTAAGAACCAACATTGTTATGGAATCTGTGCATGTTGTGTTTGATGATAAAAAGATTGATGGACTAACAGATGAGGGACAATATGAGAGACTCAAATTTGACAACATTGAGATATATTGTGATGATAGTGAAGAGGAGACTGATGGAGATAACACTTCAAAAGGGATTCAAAACATGCCCTTGGATAATGCACAAGATACTGCATCCGTTGAAAGTCAGAATTCTGCATCCGTTGATAGAGGCAATGCATTATCCGTTGAAAGACATGGTGTATCATCCGTTGAAGTACTAAATGAAGCATCCGTTGATCATAGTTTATCAACGGATAATCGATTTACATCATCAGTTGATAGAACTCCAAGTTCCCTGCAAAGGACCAACAACTCAGGGGGAGTTTCAACTAATCAACACTCTGTCTCACATCATGACAATACTGAGGCCACCTCATCTAGAGCATATCTTCCACTTCAAAGGAAATGGACCAAGAATCATCCCTTTGAACTGATCATTGGTGATGCATCATCTAAAGTGCAAATAAGAAGAGCTACTCAAGATGAATGTCTGTATAGTAGTTTTCTATCTCAGGAGGAACCTAAGAAAGTGGAAGAAGCCTTATTGGATCCAGATTGGATATTAGCTATGCAGGAAGAGCTAAACCAATTTGAGAGAAACCAAGTTTGGAAGCTGGTACCCAAACCAAAGAACAAGAGTCCTATTGACACAAAATGGGTATTCAGAAACAAGATGGATGAAAATGGCATTATCATAAGGAATAAAGCCAGATTGGTTGCTAAAGGCTATTCTCAGCAAGAGGGAATAGATTTTGATGAGACATATGCTCCTGTTGCAAGACTTGAAGCCATCAGAATTTTTCTAGCCTATGCAGCTCATGCCAATTTCAAAGTCTATCAAATGGATGTCAAGAGTGCATTTCTAAATGGGAAATTAGAGGAAGAAGTCTATGTAAGTCAACCTCCAGGATTTGAAGATCCAAATTTTCCAGACTATGTGTATTATCTGTTGAAAGCACTCTATGGACTGAAGCAAGCACCTAGAGCCTGGTATGAAACCTTATCAAAATTTCTTTTGGAGAATCACTTCACTAGAGGTACTGTTGATAAAACTCTCTTCTTTAGAAATGTTAATGGCTCTAGTATACTTGTTCAAATTTATGTAGACGACATAATATTTGGTTCTAAAGATGATAAACTTTGTAAAAAGTTTGCTAAGCTAATGCAAAGTAATTATGAAATGAGCCTTATGGGAGAACTAACCTATTTTCTTGGTTTACAAATTAAACAAGTTAGTAATGGAATTTTCATTAGTCAAACTAAATATATTCATGATCTTTTAAAGAAGTTTGACTTAATGGAATGTTCATCTGCAAAAACTCCCATGGCCACTGCCACCAAACTTGAATTAAATAAGACTGAAAGGTCTGTGGACATTACAAGTTATAGAGGCATGGTTGGTTCACTTTTATATTTAACTGCTAGCAGACCAGATATAATGTTTGCTACATGTCTGTGTGCTAGATTCCAAGCTGATCCTAGGGAGTCTCACTTAATAGCTATCAAAAGGATTTTCAGATATCTCAAGGGTACACCAAATTTAGGTATTTGGTATCCTAGAGAATCTGGCTTTGATCTAATTGGTTATTCAGATGCAGACTATGCAGGTTGCAAAATAGACAGGAAAAGTACAACAGGCTCCTGCCAATTCCTGGGAAACAAGCTTGTATCATGGTTTAGCAAAAAGCAAAATTCAGTCTCTACTTCTACAGCTGAGGCTGAATACATTGCTGCTGGAAGTTGCTGCTCTCAAGTGTTATGGATGAGAAATCAACTCCTTGACTATGGACTTCATGTTGATAGAATTCCTATCTTTTGTGACAACACAAGTGCCATAGCCATAACAGAGAATCCTGTACAACACTCAAGAACCAAGCACATTGATATAAAGTACCACTTCATTAGGGAGCATGTCATGAATGGTACAGTGGAACTACATTTTGTTCCAAGTGAACAACAAATTGCAGACATATTTACCAAGCCACTTGATGAATCAACATTCACAAGATTAGTAAGTGAGCTAGGTATGCTTAATTACTCTTAAAATTCATGTCCTTATTGCAATTTGAATTGAAGCCTGAAATATATTAGTTGCTAGAACAAATTTGACTTTTAACAAAGTTTATACCATCAACGGATGTTTCCTATCCGTTGAAAGTCAAAATTGCTCTATCAACGGATATTCATTATCCGTTGAAAGACAAATACATTTCTGGAATTTTTATCCGTCAACGGATAAAACTGAAGTACCTTTCAACGGATGACAATTTGCCTTATCCGTTGAAATGTCACATCAGTCGATTCAGGTGTTTCACAGCCGTTGATTCTATTTTCTTAACCGTTGATACTCATACATACATCTGTATGTATTGGTTTTAAAGGTAGTTGTTAGAATACTTACAGTTTATTCTTAAACGGCTGAAATTCACTAACACATACTTATTGATTAATCTTTTACTAATTTTTTTTTAAAGCATATAAGCCCTTCTGATTTTTCATTTTTACTTTACGCTTTCTTAAAATTTCAAGCATTTACTATTTTCTCTCTGCAAAACCTTCAAGTTATTCTCTGCAATTTCTACTCACAACAATGGCACCAGTCGTGAAAATTATGTCTCAATCTGGGTTCATCTATGAGAAGAACAATTTCATAGCTTTGGTAGAAAAGAATGAAGCCCATTCAGACTATCACAAAATGATGGACTTCATCAAAAACTGTAAACTTAGCTATGCAATGCTGGAAGCCCCAACGATTTACTGTGAAGTAGTTGAGGAGATTTGGACAACTGCTGAGTTCAACTCCATAGATATGACTATCTCCTTCACTCTCAAAGGTAAAAATCACTGTATTAACTGTGATGATTTACAAGCATGTTTTAAATTACCTGAGAACAATGCCATGACACCACACACTGATAATGATGTATCCAGCATGTTAGATTCCATAGGTTATTCTCTTAACTCTGCTAGTTTAGGGAGTATTAGAAGAAAAGGCCTTAGGAAAGAATGGAGTTTTCTTGGGAATGCCTTTATAAAGGTTTTCTCTGGGAAAATTAGTAATTTTGATGCCATAACTTCATCTCTTGTTAATATGCTCTATATGCTTGTTTCTGATAGGTATTTTAACCTTAGCAACTATGTGATGCTAGAATTGGGTACTAGATTAGGTAACAAAGCTAATAGACCTAATAACATCTATTATGCTAGATTCTTTATGTTATTGGCTAACCATGTTGCTGAAGGTTTGGTCATAATCAATGAGAATAATAAACTCAAGTGCTGGGCACAAGAGAAAAGAGTTCTTGCAGATTTATTGAGAATGGATCTCAACAGCAGTGTGCAATTGGTATATTTACCAATCATGAATGCACCTCAGGTAGGTGAGGTAATTGCTTCTACAACTCCTACTTCTTCCAACCCCTCTATTTCTTTATCTTCTAGTGTGGCCATGAAATCTGTGACAATGCCCCAACAGATTTCTACCAAGGTCACCAAAACTAAACTTTCAAAATCAAAGACAAAGAAAACCACCTCTGTTGTTTCTCAAAAGACAATAGTTGTAACACCAACCATTAACCCTGAGGGGAGTGAACAGGGTGTGAGTGGTGAGAGGAGGGGTGAACATCAAAGAAACCCCCAGGATAAGGAAGGAGAGTTAAGTGCTTCCCAAGCTAGCCAAGCCACAGTTTCTCAAAAAGCTGTGGTGGTTGAAAAGGTATCTAGCATATCCCTAGTTGCATCCTCCCAAAAGGATGTTACTATTGAAAATAGTTCCCAACCAGGAACACAGAACAAACGAGGGAGGGACACTAAAGCCAAACACTCACCAACAAAAGCTTTTATTAGAAGAAAGAAGGCTAGAACCCAATCTTCTACACAGGGTGCACACACTGCACAGATACATCCATCTGTATCTATGCCTTCTCAAACTCAGTTTGATGTGGCTCCAATAAATGTGGAGTCACAGCCCCATTCTCTCACAATAATCACACATCAATCACCAAACACTTCATCACCATCTCTGGATGTGGATATGTTATTCCCATCAATTCCTGATTCTCCCTCTTTACAACTCAGGGAGGAGCCCCACTCAAATACAGGTGATCATCATCTCTTAGATGATTTGTTGGATCACCCGCAAATTCTTTCAGATATAATTGAAGGATCTGTGTCACCACATCTCAGATCAATCTACAAAGATTCAACAGTTATATCACTTTCAATTTCAACTTCTTTTCCTTCTTCAACGGATATCACTCATCCGTTGACAAGTGGTTGCTCTTCAACGGATAAGCTTAACAGCAGTTATCCGTTGATAACATCAGTTTCACCTTCAACGGATATTCCACATCCGTTGATAGTCTCTCCACACATAACTGAATCAATTCCAAGTGTAGAAGACATGAATACTGTGCAATCACTCTTAGGATTGAGGGAAGGAAATGAAAATTTGAGTGAGAGGCTGGGTTGCTCCCAGGCAAAAGGAGAGATTGAGAGCTCAAAAATGCATGCTATTTCTTCCAGCATGGCAAAAGTAAGTGAGAGGAGTACCACCTTAGTAGGTGAAGGTGAGGGAGTGAGTTGTGTGAGCCAGGGGGAGCCCCTGATGCAAGAAAATAGAGAAAAAGAGAGAAAGGCAGGTACAGTAGATATAAGGGTGGAACCAGCCATTGCTAGTGAGTCAATGATTGTGGATGATGCTGAAAAGGAAAGACAATTTCAGCAACATTACAAAGCTGTAATTGATAACATTTCCTTGGATGCTGACACTTTTACTCATCCTGTGTCAGCCTATCAAATGTTGGCTGCTCAGGGCAATGAGGAGGCAGAAAAGACACTACATCTAGTACACACAACAGAATCTCTTCAAAGGGATAAAGCTGCTATTAACAAGATGCCTTCTACAGCTGGTGAGCCATCTGAGGAATTTGGAGTAAATTCTGATGATGATGACTCTGTTTCTTTTGATGGAAGCATGAACTTAGGGGGAGATGAAGGCCCTAGTTCAATTCCAAATCTACCTGAATGGGCTTTGACAAAGGAGTATAGATCAGGGGAATTCAATGTCTCCTTAGTCAAACAAATCAACACTATTCAACAGGCCATTCAGAACACTTCACATGCAAGTATCAAGGCTATCCTTCAAGCTCACCTGGACTCACTGCATCTCATGAAGTTGCAGCAAGTAAAGCAGAATCTGAGTATGGATGATCTCAGGAAGGATATTGCTGACTTGAAATCCTACAGTTCTGAAAAATTGGATTCAGTCATGCCCTATGGTACATTGCAGGACTTGGTTTTGAGATTGAAAAAGGAATCAGTTACTGAGAAAAGGCTGGCCAAGTTGGAAGACAGAGTTCAAGTTATTGAAGATTCTGTGGCCACCATTCTTCACAACCAACAATCTCAAACCAGTCTCCTAATGCAGCTGGCAAAAGCACAAGGCTTGACCCCTCTCCTTGATGATAACAAAAAGGGGGAGAGTAAAAGGGAAGGGGAAGGAGAGCCATCTACAAAAATCAAAATATCTAAAGTGCTAGTTCCTGCCATCACTACTTCTCCAATCATTCAAATCAAAGGAAAGCCTGATGGAATTGATTTGATTCAGCTAGCAGCAGCTGAAATTCAAGTGAAAGAGCAAAGGAGGAGAATTGATGAAAGGTTGCAACTGTTGTTTGGCTCTACACAAGATAAATCAACATCTGTGAAATATAGCACAAAGATTGAACCAATCAACATGGAGCTCAAGCCAGTAGGGAGACATAAGGATGGAGAAGCTTCTTCCAAAGAACTACAAGCTATAATTCTCAAGCCCAATAAAAGATCCAATAAGGACTCTACAAAGAATCCTTTAAAAGAAGTGGACTTTCCTCCTCCAAAAGCTGATGAGAACAAGCTTTTAGGTAGGAGTATTGCTTATCTCAAAGAGACCATGGATGAGGCTGTAAGGAGAAATAGGGCTATTATCTCTAGAGAGGGAAAGAGCATATGTGTGATGCAAGGACATCCCAAATTCTCAATAGCCAAGAAGGAAGAAGACAAGCAACTAAAGGCTGACAAAAGAGCACAAGCAAAGCTTGAACAACAGCTAAAGTCAAGTCAAGTTGAAGAAGAGAAAGGAATTGAAGTCAGGGGTGAAGACAAGATTGCAAACCTAGATGAGGTTTTTGGGAGTATATTTGGTGAGAATATGGAAGAAAGAGAGGAATGGCAGAAGGGAAACAGAAGAAAGGCCAAGGCACATAGAAGGAGTGAAGATAATACTGAAGTAACCAAATCTATATCTAAACCACTACCTTCCATACCTGAACCTCTTGTTGCTAATCCCACTATAAACATCCATGGTGAACCAATCATTCCAAAAGAGGAACCTATTGATTGGGACACCATCAAATTGCCTACCTTTCTAACCACTCTTCCACTACCAAAGAAACAGAAAAGAAAACCCAAATCTACACCTCCCATAACCTCTAAGAAATTCACTCAAAAACAAAAGCCTAAGCCTAAGCCATCCATTTCTAAAGATGATTATGTTCACATCTGTGACATAAAAGAAATTTCAGACATTGAACTCTATCTGGATGAGCTGGAGGATGTAAGAGGAATAGCTGCTTACAGACAGCTACCAGAGAGATTAGTGTTCAGATACAAAGGAGGTGGGGAAAGAACATGGCCTCTCCACAGGATTCTGAATGAAGGCTACTCTACCTTGATTAGAGTCTTTTCAGCTATACAAAAGGATTCTGGCTTTACCAGAACTGCCAAGACTGAAATTCTCAACAAGATTGCCAATATAAGGAAAACTTGGAGGGAGCCCAATGCTTTACCCAGGACTTTACTCATTCAAGAAAGGGGAATTACAATTCACAAATCACCTCATTGGTTGATGGAATTTAGAGATGATAAAGGAGTCAGAAGATTTTTCAGACTTGAAGACCAACTCAAGATTGCCAGCAATGAAACTCTCAAGGAAATGCAATCTAAGTTGGATATCAGTGTTGAAGATGAAGCTGAATTCTTCAGACAACTCCAACTCCAAATTGAGGAAAATGACAAAGGGCTAGGAAAGAAAACCAGGGAACAAAGAAGAAAAAGATGATTTGCTCAGGCTAAAGGAGTATCCTTGGAAATACTGTAAATCTTCAATTTCCTCCTAGTACATACATTTTTGCAGCATTTTCAAATTTCTACTTAGTTTCAATTCATATATCTGTTAAGTGTTTTGTTATCATCAAGTTAACCCTGAATTTATGCCTACAATTCTTATAGACATAAATAGGGGGAGATTGTTAGGAATATATGTGCATTAGTTTGATGATATGTTTAACAAAACACTTAAGTAGAAATTCAGTGTCTGTAGCCTCAACGGATAAGACCACTTTGGCTATCCGTTGATGGTGTAGCTTTACTTAGAAATAAGTCTAGTGTTGTAGCATATTTCAGTCTCTGTATTTAAGATGTAATTCTTAGAAGTTGAGAGAAACTATGAGTCATGTTGACTACTAGAAGATATGCAGATAGGAAGGCCAATTGTAAATATTTCATGCCTTGTAATTTTGTATAAATGAAGTGGTATCAACGGATGACTTAAAGACCTTCAACGGATGAGAAGCTAAGCTTCAACGGATGTCTCTAAAGCTTTAACGGATAACATCCTTCAACGGATGAGTGCATCAACGGATGAAAGCTTCAACGGATGTTCTGTTGATTAACCGTTGATAAGTGGTAGTTGTACCTACAAACAGAGGCACGTGGGTGAACAGAGATAACTGAAATGTGGCAGCCTAATTTCAGGAACATCAGAAAATGCAGCCGTTCTACTCTAGTATAAAGAGACATTAAGTCAACAAAGCACTGGAGTGAACTGGAGAAGAAACAAGTGGAGATCTTACTTTATTATTTTATTGTATCCTCGTCTTCACTTGTAAACTTGGTAATATATAAACCAAGTAGTAGCTAGTAATTAGAAGAGAATTTTTCCAGAGCTGTTTAGAAAAATCTTGAGAGAAAAATTATCTAGTTTGTACTAGGATGCAGCTGTGATCAAATTCTTAGATCACAGAATTTCTGAAATACCATCTCTGGTGGAACAACAAATCCACCAGAAAAGTTTTTAAAGGTTTATTGTGTTCTTTACATTTGTGTTTGAATATATATCTGTCTGTATCAGCTTAAAGCAATTCACACACTTGTTCATCTTGAACACACAGTCTTTATAAACTGCTCAAAACTTGAAAAAGTTTTGAGATTTACATTCAACCCCCCTTCTGTAAATCTCATTGTTAGTTCTTTAGAAATAACAGCTACAAACTTAATAGGTTTTAACTTTGGCTTTTGTTTAACAACTATAGGCTTAATTTCTACAGTTCCTTTATCATTCTTATCATCTCCATAACCTAAGCCCTCTTTCCAGTTTCCACTACTTAACAAATTCTGAGTTGTTCTGCCAGAGTTAGTCCAAATCCTAATAATAACTCTTTCTTTTTCTAACTCAGTTTTTAGAGATTCATTCATTTTAAGTACTTCATCCCTAACATAGAAAGCATCATCTCTATCTTTTTGAGTTTGATGGAACATGACTAACTCTTTTTCTAAATAATCATTCCTCTTTTTACAGGCAAGATTTTCAGAAGTTAATCTTTCACATGTTAAAGTTTGATCTCTATAACTAATGAACATGGTTTTAAGATATCTTCTCAACTCATTAATATCACAGTATGAAAGGCATAAGTAGTTTGAGGTACCTTTAACTCAGCAGCTTCAGAACTGCTATCAGCATTTGCCATCAAGGCATAGTTCACCTCACTTTCAGAATCTGAAGTGTCTGTCCAACTTTTCTTCTTTGTGACAAGAGCCTTGCCTTTGTCACTCTTCACTTTCTTGCAATCAGGAGATATGTGGCCTTTCTCACCACAGTTTTAGCATTTGACATTTGCGTAATCTCCTCTGTCAGACTTCCCTCCTTTGCCTTCAGATTTTCTGAAACTCTTCTTATCAGAACTTGCACCTTTCCTGGAAAACTTCTTTCCCTTCCTGAACTTTCTGTATGCAATCCTTGTGATTCCTTTCACCATGAGAGCACACAGCTTCTTCATCTCTTCATCAGCATCCATCTCAGGCAAGCTTTCAGTTTCTGAGTCATCATCACTATCAGAACTTGATGACTCAGTATCAGACTTTGTGATGAGCGCTTTTCCTTTGCCTTTCCTTGAGGTAGCTGCCTTGGGGGATTCTTCCTCAGCCTTAAGAGCAACTGTCCTTGACTTTTCTCCTTTCCTCTTGCTTCTTTGTTCCATCTCAAGTTCATGAGTCTTGAGCATACCATAAATTTCATCAAGAGTTGTTTCTTCAAGATTATAGTTGTCTCTTATAATTGTGGCCTTCAAATCCCAACTTTCAGGAAGAGCTAATAGGAATTTAAGGTTTGAATCTTCAAGATCATACTCCTTATCAACTAGTGACAAATCATTCAAGAGTTTGACAAATCTGTCATATAAATCAGTCATTGACTCATTAGGCTTTGAGTCAAAGTGTTTATACTCTTGAATGAGTATAGTCTTCCTATTCTTTTTAATCGAATCAGTTCCCTGGCATCTTGTCTCCAAGGCATCCCATATTTCCTTTGCAGTCTTGCAGTTAATTACCCTGTTTGATATTACATTATCAATGGAACTGTACAGCAAGTGTCGTACCTTAGCATCCTTAGCAATTGATGCGATATCTTCAGCAGTGTAATCACTCTTCTCCTTTGGTACAGACTTTGCTGCTTCACCTGCAACTACAACAATGAGTTTTGTTGGCTTGTGAGGTCCTTCATTGATTCTGTCAAGATACTCTGGATCTGTAGCTTCCAAAAACATAGTCATCCTCACCTTCCATATGGGATATTCAGATGGTTTAAGTATGGGAACTCTAATAGCCTCATATCGACTATAAATTTGAGTCTTTGGGGGTTCTTCAGTTTTGGTGGGCTTGGTTGGAGTTTCTGCTTCAGACATGATTGTTTTCGGATCTTAAACTGTTTGTGTGTTAACAGATAGGCTCTGATACCACTTGTTAGGTCACACACACTGTAGAAGGGGGTTGAATACAGTGTATAGCACAATCAAATCGAATTCAAAGAACACAAGTAAAATAAAACAAACTTTATTAAACTCTGTTATAATGTAGAACTGTCCTCTCTCAGTGATGAACAAATATCACGAGAGCTGCTAGGGTTACAATGAATAATATTCTTGATAATGATAACACTTCTAGTGTAAACCCTATGTCTGTGTTTATATACTACACAGTTACAAGATAATCGCTAATTGATATGGAATATAATTCTGCTTCCTAAAATATATCAATCAGATATCTTTTCTTCCAAGTATTTCATTCTTCATAGAATTCCTTCTTCATACATATCTCTTCTTGTGTTTGTCTTGATCTTCTTTCCTTTCAATCAGCCGCCTTCCTTATCTGAAAGTTTCCTTTAAGTCCTGATATTATATCCTGATAAATATCTCCTGAACCTTAAGTACTGATAACTTAAGTTTTGTCTTCAGTATAAGTGCTGATTTCAGTTAAGTACTGATTTATCCTGTTTAAGTAAGATTTGAAAACTAAACATAAATCATATTAGACATGGCATTATCAAATATATCTAACATATATAACTCTCTCCTTCACTTGATTTTTAGAGATTCTTCCATAGAATTTCATTCTTGTTCCATATGTGAGCTTTAATCCACTTGCATGTATAGTTTGATACTTGCATTCGGTTGTGTGCATGTGTGTAGGTTCGGCTATGCCGAGTTATTATTTTGTAAAAGCAAGATGATGTGAAATTGTGGTGATCATGTCTTTTATGTGCTTGTTGTCATGATTTTTAGAAGTAATCAGAGGTTTTATGGTAGGATACCCTCGAATGAGGGCACCGCCGTGAGGCCACCGCCACCGGTGATGAACTCCGGTGAACCGGTGGTGAGTGATGATATAAACACTGAACTCTACTACACCAAAACTTGTCCTTTTGATTATTGCATGTGTTATTCTTGAAAAACCTGAATGGTTTTGGTCTTGGAAGTTAATGATTCGATTCTTGTTAATTAAAGTTATTATGGATTGATATTAGGATGATTAATGATTTAAGGATTAAGAAAAATGTTTGCATGTGTTACTTCTTGAAAAACCCGAATGGGATTTTGATTTTTTTAAGATCAAAAATGATTTTAATAATGGAAATGACTTGTTGATTAATAAAAATGATTTTTATGATATTTGGGCTTATATATTTGATTGGATGCTTGAGAAATCAAAATTTAGGATTTTGCATGATGAAGATTTTGGTTCGACCTTGTTATAACAAAAGGGAAAAATTGATTTTTGTGACTTGATTTTGGTATAATCTAAGTTTAACTAGGAAGAAATGAGATTGCATGTTGATTTAAAAGAGGAATTGATAATGCATGTTATTGTTTGATTGATTATATGTTATATGGAATTGGTATGAAATTTACTTGATTATGGGTGATGTTTGTAGAATGGTCGAATGGTGTGTAGTAGTTAAAAAGATCAAATTCTAATTTAAGTGTTGGAATTGATCGTGAAGATTAGTTAAGGATTGCATGTAAAATTTTGCTTGATTTGCTATGTTTGGTTCGAATTAAGGTATAAAAGAATGGGGATGATTGATTTGTGCTAACTATGGTTGTCTTGTTGGCTTAAAGATGACTTTAGGGTCGTTATTGTAAGTTTTGTCGTTTGTTTAATTCGTATAAGAATTTCAAGTATAAAGAGGTATGTGTACTAATATAAAGTATGATTTGACTTCGAGTTGAGATAAGGAAATTTATAAGTCGATGGTCGAGTATATATAGGTGTAAAGGTTAAGAGTAAAGTATATGACGTGTGATGTGCTTATGTGTATAAGCTATACTCGTATATTCGAGTCAAGAGTATAATCGAACTATTGTATTGAGTGATCGTTCCGGGAACGAGAGTTGAGAACTGATTAAGATTTTGGTTTTTATTGTAGATTCGGAGCGTGAGGGAATTTAGGCTAGGAAAGGAAAGGGAATACTAGGTGGCAGTAGTTCAACCTTCAGGAAAGCAAATTAAGGCAAGTAACTCTCATTATTTGTGAAATGGTTATAGAGAGGTTAATGTTCATACCATGTAGAGTATTGAACTTTTTAATTATTGAACCCCTGTTAATGACTTAAGATACCCTGTTTTTGATCTTGATAAACTGTTATTGATAAGCTTACTGATTCAACCTTTTTGGTAACCTGTCCTTTCTGGTCCAAGTTATTTGTTAAACCATGAATTGTATTGAACCCTATAATTACCTTTGCAAACCCTTTTTAATGATACCTTATTTCTTGATCACCTTATTGATCCCTGAAACAGATGTTGATCCTTCTAATTTAAGTACATTGTTATCCTTGATACAGAATCCTTAGAGTTGTTCCTTGCTTGTCTTGAATCACTCCCTTAACTTTGATTTCTTGAAATTTTACTTAAGAATGAGTTTCGACTCGAAAGAGTCTGAATGATTTCATATTCTTGGTAATGATAAAATGAATTTTTGAAAACCTATCCTTTTCCAACTCAAGGTTTTCCAAACGAATTCCTGATGGATTCGATTGGGACGTAAGAGGCTAGTGGGACTAGTCCAGTCATGGTAGGAGGCTAGCAGGGCTAGTCCAACTTAAGGCTGAAATTATGTCGATTGGTACCTTAAAGACCGAATGGAGGTCGGTACGGGCTGATCACCCGTATTATAATGAAATGGAAAGATAAAGTGATCCAATCAAGGGTTCTATATTGATTATTTTAAAAGGAACTGAAACATCTTGTCCAGTAATTGATTCTTGAAAATGAAAATGATTTATATTGCTTTGAAAAGAGTTGATTGTGATAATGTAAAGCTTAAAGTTCGAGAACCCTGATTTTTTAATCTGTTGAACATATGATTGATTCCATATAGTGAGATATTGTTGCTTTCCTTTTTCTGAAAGATCTGTTCTGATTCGTTAATGATTTGTGATGAATGTCGGCTTTCACCCTGCTTGAGCCTTGTTCCTTGAAAGCCCCACATTTTTCCTTCATAACCCTTCCTTAACCCAAAAAATGGAAATCTGCCACCTAGAGCAAATAGAGTAGAATTCCCTGAGATTAGTAAAAGTATATTGTGTAATTGATATTGTAGAACTGTTTTATAGTTACTTGCTGAGTTTTATACTCATATGTTTTGTCTTAATCTAACCATGGCAGTTAAGCAAAAAGATGGCCAGGCTTAGACGCACTGCTTGTAAGAGCGTACCTGGTGGTCCCTATCGTGTTGAGGGCTTCCAGTTGCCAGAGCAGGTAGTGGTATTTCTGAGTGAGCAAGCGCTTAGAAGGGAATCTGTAAAGATACAATGGGTTATCTGTCGGTTCCCAGCCGAAATCGATTATGTTTATTTAATATTATTTTGGGGTTGTAAGTTATATTTTATGATTGGTAGTTATAATCTTGTCTCATACTTTATCCTATTGGATCCTGTTAGTAGTTAATCGGGGTTTATGCTTATTTAATTACTAGATTAAAGGTGTGTGGGTCCTCATTTCCTAACCCCGAGATTGAGGGCGTCACACTGAAAATCTATGAGCTTGAAATAGAGTAAGATGAAAGGATGGAGAAAGGAAGGAAGAAAGGAGGGTCCATAGCTCTGGTTGCTGAGTTAGAAAAAGAGAAAGAGATGAAGGTAGAAGCTGTTGAGTCTACTTCAAAGGTCTGTGAAAGCAAGGGTAAAGGGCTGGTAGCTGAAAATGAAGATCAGTTGAGCCAAGATGAGATGGATGATATTGATGAACATCTAGCATTCTAATCCAGGAGGTTTGCCAAGCTCAAATTCAAGAAGAATTTTGGAGCAGCTAAGCCAAACAGAAACATGGTTGATAAGTCAAAATTCAAGTGTTTCAAATGTGGCTTGGTGGGTCATTTTGCCAGCGAATGTAGAAAGTTTGATTCCAGCAAAAAGAAGTTTGAGCATGTTGATTATAAAAAGAAATACTTTGAGTTGCTCAAACAAAAGGAAAAGGCTTTCATCACACAGGAGAATGATTGGGCTGCGGATGGATTTGATGAAGTTGAAAAAACAAGCTATGTCAATCTAGCCCTAATGGCCAACTCTGATGAAACAGAAACAAGTTATTCAAGAAATCAGGGAAACAGAAAGAATCTTTGGTATCTGGATAGTGGTTGCTCAAGGCATATGACTGGAGATTCTACCCTGCTCACTGAGTTCAAGGAAAAAGCTGGCCCAAGTATTACTTTTGGAGATGACAACAAGAATTATACAGTGGGATATGGCTTGATTTCAAAAGATAATATCATCATTGAAGAGGTTGCCCTAGTGGATGGTCTCAAGCATAATTTGTTGAATATCAGCCAGCTTTGTGATAAGGGCAACTCGATTACTTTCAATTCAGAAGCCTGTGTTGTGACAAACAAAAAGAGCAACAAAGTGGTTCTCACTGGAGTGAGAAAAGGAAATATGTACTTAGCTGACTTGGCATGAGAACGCAAGTGCCGGAATCAAACAAAAGGTCAACTCATCAAATGCAGAATCAGTAACTTGTCTTCTCAGTAAACCAAGTCAAGATGAAAGTTGGCTATGGCATAAGAAACTGTCCCATCTAAACTTCAAGACCATGAATGTGCTTGTAAAGAAAGAACTGGTTAGAGGTATTCCTCAAGTAGAGTTTACTAAGGATGGATTGTGTGATGCCTGCCAGAAAGGAAAGTAGATCAAAACATCATTCAGAAAGAAGCTTGATTCAACAATTGAAGAACCTTTGCAATTGTTGCACATGGATTTGTTTGGACCAGTCAATGTGTTGTCCATCTCAAGAAAAAGATTTTTCCTAGTAATTCTGGATGATTTCTCAAAGTTCTCTTGGACATATTTTCTAAAGTCCAAAGATGAAGCTAATGAAATCATCATCAATCACATAAGGCAAGTCAACAATCATCCTGACTTTAAAGTAAGAAGAATCAGGAGTGATAATGGAACTGAGTTCAAGAATTCTGTGATGAGATCATTTTGTGAAGAGAATGGGATTATGCATGAATTTTCTGCAGCAAGGACTCCATAACAAAATGGAGTAGTGGAAAGAAAGAACAGATGTCTTATTGAAGCTGCAAGGACAATGCTTGAAGAATCAAAGTTACCAACATATTTTTGGGCTGAAGCTGTGAATACTGCTTGCTACACTCAGAATATCTCTTTGGTTAATCAAGCAAAGTGCATGACACCCTACCAATTATTCAAGAATAGGAATCCAACTCTAAATTTTCTTCATGTCTTTGGCTGCAAATGTTATATCTTAAGGAATTAAACTGATCAACATGGAAAGTTTGATGCTAAAGCAGATGAAGGAATCTTTGTTGGATATGCTGTTGGAAAAGCATATAGAGTCTACAATCTAAGAACCAACATTGTTATGGAATCCATACAGGTTGTGTTTGATGATAAAAAGATTGAAGGACTGCAAGATGGAGATTTCTATGAAAGCCTCAAGTTTGATAATGTGGAGATGGTTAGTGATGACAGTGATGATAAAAGTGATCAAGAGACATTGGCTAAGGATAATGTAGAAAAATCTACAACTAATGAAGCACATAATTCAAGATCTGTCGAGTTACAGAATGCTTTATCCATCAGTAGACAATCTGCCTCATCCGTTGGGAGACAATCAGCTTCAACCGTTGAGATACAAAGTGCATCATCCGTCGGAACAATGAGAGAAGCTGAAAGTCAGAATAGATCACCTACAGAAAGTACCCCTTTCTCAAATCAAAGATTCACAAACTCAGAGGGAGTTTCTTACAATCAAAACTCATTCACACATCAAGACAACAATGAGGCCTCTTCATCTAGAGCTAATTTACCTCAACAAAGAAAATGGACTAGAGATCACCCTTTTGAGCTCATCATTGGTGATGCATTTTCTAGAGTTCAAACAAGGAAAGCAACTCAAGAAGAATGTCTATATAGCAGCTTTCTTTTTAAGGAAGAGCCAAAGAAGGTAGAAGAAGCTTTATTGGATCTTGATTGGGTTTTAGCTATGCAGGAGGAGCTAAACCAATTTGAAAGGAACAAGGTATGGAAGCTGGTACCCAAACCTAAAGAAAAGAATCTTATTTACACCAAGTGGGTATTCAGAAACAAGATGGATAAAAATGGCATAGTGGTCGGGAACAAAGCTAGATTGGTTGCTAAAGGCTACTGTCAACAAGAAGGAATATATTTTGATGAAACTTTTGCTCCTGTTGCAAGACTTGAAGCCATCAGAATTTTCTTAGCCTATGCAGCCCATGCAAATTTTAAGGTCTATCAAATGGATGTCAAAAGTGCCTTTTTGAATGGAGATTTGGAGGAAAAAGTCTATGTCAGTCAGCCTCCTGGTTTTGAAGACCCAAATTTTTCAGAATATGTCTACTATCTTTTGAAAGCACTTTATGGATTGAAGCAAGCACCTAGAGCCTGGTATGACACCTTATCAAAATTTCTTTTGGAAAATCACTTCACAAGAGGTATTGTTGATAAAACTTTATTCTTTAAAAATGTTAGTGGCTTTAGTATACTTGCTCAAATTTATGTAGATGATATTATATTTGGCTCTATAGATGAAAAACTTTGCAAAAAGTTTGCCCAATTAATGCAAAGTAAGTATGAAATGAGCATGATGGGAGAACTAACTTACTTTCTTGGTTTACAAGTTAAGCAAGTTAGTGATGGAATATTCATTAGTCAAACCAAATACATTTATGATCTTTTAATGAAGTTTGAACTAATGGATTGCACATCTGCAAAAATTCCCATGACCACTTCTACTAAACTTGAACTAAACACTACTGAAAAGTCTGTGGATATTTCAAGTTATATAGGCATGGTTGGCTCACTTCTGTACTTAACAGCTAGTAGGCCAGATATAATGTTTGCTACCTGTCTTTGTGCTAGATTTCAGGCTGATCCTAGAGAATCTCATCTAGTAGCTATTAAGAGAATTTTTAGATATCTCAAGGGAATACCAAAACTTGGCATTTGGTACCCTAGAGATTCTGGTTTTGATCTAACTGGTTATTCAGATGCAGATTATGCAGTTTATAAAATTGATTGAAAAATTACAACAAGAACCTGTCAATTTTTAGGGAACAAGCTTGTGTCCTAGTTCAGTAAAAAGCAAAATTCAGTTTCTACTTCTACAGCTGAAGCTGAATATATTGTTGCTGGTAGTTGCTGTGCACATATTTTGTGGATGAAAAATTAATTGTTGGACTATGGTCTACAAGTGGACAAAATTCCTATTTTCTGTGATAACACAAGTACAATTGCCATCACTGAAAATCCAGTTCAACATTCAAGAGCAAAGCACATAGACATCAAGTACCACTTCATTAGGGAACATGTGGTGGAACTTCATTTTGTTCCAAGTAAAAAGCAGCTTGCAGATATCTTTACCAAGCCACTTGATGAATCCACATTTTCTAGGTTGGTAAGTGAGTTAGCTATGCTTAATTATTCTTAAATCATTTCAGATATTTTCTTGCAAGTTATAATGCAGCCAGAAACTTAATTGATTTTTCTGATTAGATGAAATTTTGGCTAAGTCAAAATTTACATCCCGACAGATGCTAATTATCCATCGAGTTTGATCATCCGTCGGAATAGAATTTCTTAATAAAAATCAATTATTTTTATGGATTATATTATACTCGACGGATAATTGTTTTATTCTCATCCGTCAAATTTCTCAATCTTAGCCGTTGGAACTCTGAACATTATCCATCGGATATACTTATAGTCTATAAGTATAACACAACGGATAATTGACATAATTTTGACAGTTTATTTATTTTAAACGGCTATTTTGGGCTATTTTGATTGGCTACTTTATTTCACTTTATTACTTTTGACAGTTTATTTCTGAGATAGTATAAACGTAAAATTCATTTTCATTCTTTTCTTTTATCACTCTCGAATCAATTGCTCTAACTCTATTCTTTTCCAAAGCAAATACTCTCTTTCTCTCTGTAAATTTCCTTACTTTAACAATGGCACCAGTAGTCAAAATTATGTCTCAGTCTGGATTCATCTATGAAAAGAACAACTTCATAGCTCTTGTGAACAAGGAGATTACATAATCTGAAGATTTCCACAAAATGATGAACTTTGTGAAGGAATACAAACTCAGTTATGCTATGCTGGAATCACCCACAATCTACTGTGAAGTTGTGGTGGAGATATGGACAACAACTGTGTACCAATCTACTGACAAGACCATAACTTTCACTCTTAAAGGTAAGCAGTTCTACATTAACAGTGATATAATTCAAGCATGCTTTAAAATTCCTGAAAATACTACTACTGTTCCACATACAGATGCTAATTTAGTTACCATGCTTAATTCTATTAGCTATGCTCTCCCTACCTCTAAGTTAAGTGAGATTAGGAGGCTAGGTCTTAGAAAAGAGTGGAGTTATTTGTGTGATGTAGTTACCAAAGTGTTTAAAGGTAAAGTGAGTAATTTTGATTCTGTTAATATTGCCATGCTTAACATGCTTTATATGCTAGTTACTGATAAGTACTTTAATTTCAATGACTTGATCATGTTTGAGTTAGGTTATAAGTTAGGGGAAGTTAATAAGAGAGGTAAAAGTGTCTATTATGCTAGATTCTTTATGATGCTTGCTAACCATCTTATTGAGAATATTGCTATTGAGAACCCAACCAACAAACTGAATTGTTAGGTTCAAGAAAGGAGAATCATTCCAGATCTTAACAGAGCAAGTCAGCACAAAGAGGTGCCCCTCTTTTACTTTCCAATCACGGAGGACCCTCGGGTAAGTGAGGTAAATACCGCTGTCTCTACTCTTCCAACCTCATAAATTTCTTTGCCTTTAAGTGTAGCTATGGCATCTGTGTCAATGACCCAACAGATGCCTACCCAAGCTACCAAAACAAAATCTTCAAAATCCAAAATAAAGAAAGCCCCCTGTGGTTTCTCTCAAAAGAAACCAGTTGCAAAATCTACCAAACCTAAAGAGGGGAGTGTGCAGGGAAGTGAGTTGGGTGAGGGACAGGGTGAAAATCAAAGAAACCCTAAGGATAAGGTTTATGAGAAAAGTGTACCCAAGCCTAACCACACCACAGTTTCCCAACAAACTGTGGCAGTTAATAAGTTAGCACAATTCTAGTTTCATCCTCCCAAAAGGATGTTGCTATTGAAACAAGCTCCCAACCAGGAGCACATGCCAAGAGGGTAAGGGACACAAGTTCACCTCAAACCTATGCCAGAAAGAAGAGATCTAAAACCCTTGGGGATGCACAGGGAACACACACAGTGCAAACTGGAGTAAAAGACTCAGTCACTGCACCATCTCAAATTCAGCTTGATGTGGCTCCAATATATGTGGAGTCACGACCAAAATCTTTAGTGATAGAAGCACCTCAAACACCAAAATCTCCCATAATTTCTCTGGATGTGGATATGATAAACACATCAATTCCTGATTCCCCTTCTTTAACTCTGTTGGGAAAGCCAAAATCTAGTGCAAGTGAGCATCATCTTTTAGATGATTTTTTGGCTCAATTGCTAATTCTTTCAGGATCTATTGAGATATATGTGCCCAAATTTTTATCAATCTGCACAAAGTCTACAATAGTCTCCACTCCAAACTTATTCATTTCTTCTATTTCGGTGGATATTGTTCATTCGTCGGCTAGTGATTGTATCTCGACGGATGTGCCTAACAGCATTCATCCGTCGGCTAGCCTAACTACTATCCCGATGGATGTTCCTCATCTGTCAGTACTTTCTACGCACACTGAAATTTCAACTATTGTTACAAGTGTAGATGAGTTAGTAGTTGTGCAACCACTCTTAAGACTGAGGGAAGGGAGTGAAATGAATGAGAGGCTGGGTTGCTCCCAGGCAAAAGGAGAGAAAAAGAGTGACCAAATGCATGCTATTTCTTCCAGCCTGACAAAAGAAAGTGAGAAGAGTTCCACCTTAGAAGGTGAAGGTGAGGGTGTGAGGGTGGTGAGCCAAGGGGAGCCCTTGATGCAAGAAAAGAGAGATCATGAGAGAAATGCAGATACAGGAGTTATAAGGGTGGACACCATTGCTAGTGAGTCAATGAATGTCAGTGATGCAGAAAGGGAGAGACTATTTTAGCAAGAATATCAAGCTGTCATAGATTCTATCTCCCTGAATGCTGAGACATTTACTCATCCTGTTCCAGCTTATCAAACTCTAGCTGGACAGGGCAATGAGGAGGCTGAAAAGATGCTTAACTTGGTGCATACAACTGAATCAATGCAAAGAGCAAAGGATGTTATCATCTCCATGTGTTTTACAGTTGTTGATGACATTGACTATGATACTGGTGGGTCTGAAGAGTTCTTTGGAGATGAAGATGATGATGAAGGAGAATCAATGGACATAGGGGGAGAACAAGGCCCTAGCTCCAAATCTGGCATGCCATCCTGGGCATTTTTCAAGGAATGTGATGTTCAACACTTCAAGACCACTCTCATCCATCAAATTCAAGAGACACATAATGCTCTTCAAACAACTACCAATGTCAGCACCAAGAAGCTTCTACAGGCACATCTCAACTCTCTGCAACTACATCAAATCCAAGCTCTTTAACACAACCAAGATGTCACTTCAATCAAGACAGAGATTGACCAAGTCAAAAAGAGTGTCTTTGAAAGATTGGATGCTATATTTCCAAATGCAACAATGTTGGACATCAATAGACAGTTGAGGAAAAATTCTAATCTTACAACCAAAGTGGACTCTTTGGACACAAGACTACAAGCTGTAGAAGCCTCTCTAACAACTATTCATCTTCATCAAGCACATCAAACTCAGTTGCTGCAAAAGCTGGTGGCTGCTACCTCCACTCTACTTGATGATAACAAAAGTCAACCAGTCAATCAACAATCCAAGTCAATCAAGCAGAGCCAACCAGTGAGAGGGAGCATGTGGTAAATGTTCAAATCAGTCAAGTAATTGTTCCAGAAATTACTCTGCCAAAGCCACCAATATTGGACATCATTGATCTGATCCAAATAGTAGCTGCTAAACTTGATTCAAAGACAAATCCAAAAATGCTTGATGTTGCAGCTGTTGAGAAGGAACTAGATGAAAAATGGAAAAAGATTGATGCAGATATTCAGAAGAAATTTGGTCAGCTACAGAAATTAGACAAGACTTTTCATCACCATTCTCAAGTCAAACATATCTCAGTGCATGAAATGAGTCTAGGCAACTTGGAAAAAGGCCAAACTTCATGCATCAAATCTCCAAAATCTAATATGATTTTGAAGCCTAAAAGGAACTATCCAAAGACATCAGACAAGAATCCTTTGGATCTCATGTTTGAGACTCCAAAACCAGATGAAAAGAAGCCATTGGCAAGGTCAATTGCATTTTTCAAGGATCCAGCTGATTCAGTAATAAAAAGGAGAATTACAAAAATTTACAGGAATGATAAAGAGATATGTGTGGTGGCTGGACACCCTCATTTTGCAGCAACTAAGAAAGAAGAAAAAGAAAGAATCAAGCAAGAAAAGAAGTAAGTTGCCCTAGATGCTAAAAAGATCAAACAGAAAAAGAAGCAAGATGCTATCTTGGCTAAACTTCAAGCTGTCAAATCTGCAACGTAGATCATTGAGAACCACATGTGATTACTGAAGCTCAAGATTAAAAAATGCATCAAGAACCACAACAGAAAATAAGATTCAGATACAAGCTCCATTCAAAAAGAAAATTGGACTTTAGTGATGAGAAAATGGAAGACTACATTCCCAAACAGTCTACAACTTCAACTCAAACATCCAAGCCCTCAATGGTATAAGAAGAATTCAAGGTGGATCCAACTAAGAATTTACATGGTGAGCCTATAATTCTAAAGGATGAGCCAATGGACTGGGATAGTTTACCAATTTCCCGAACTAAATTTACCTATCTTCAACAAGACAAAGAAAACAAAGATAAGAGCAACCAAGAAAAGCAAGCTTGTAACTCTCAGAACCAAGACCTTAGCCAAATCTAAACCTACAGTCAACAAGGGAGATCTTTTATATATCTGTGATATCAAAGAATTTTCAGATTTAAACCTCTACTTGGATGTACTGGAAGAAGTAAGAGGAATTGATGCTCACAGACATCTTCCTGAAAGATTGGTGTTTAAGTACAAGGAAGGGAGAGAAATCACATGACCTCTTCACAAGATTCTTGAAGAAAGCTGTTCTGTACTAATAAAGATCTACTCATCCTTCAAGAAGAACTTTGAATTTAATGTGACTGCAAGGAAATTAGTTCTAAAGAATATTGAAGAGCTAAGGAGTAATAATGCCAAAGATGAACTACCAAAAACTCTATCAATTCCCTTCACAGGAAATAGAGCGAATTTGAGGCCTTATTGGATGATGAATTCATGGATGACAAGAGAGTTAGAAGATTCTTCAGACTAGATGACCAATTGAGTATCTCTAGCAATGAGACTCTATTGGAAATGCAAGAAAAGTTGGATCTATCTGAAGCTGATGAACTTGAATTCCATAGACAACTCCAGAATTAAATAGAAGAAAACAACATGAAGCTTGGGAAGAAATCCAGACAATCACAGAAATAGAATCATCTGCTCAGACTAGAGGAACACCTTGAAAATGATTGTGAGAACTCTTTGTACACTTTGCTTTGTTCAATTTTCAAATAAGTATTTTAGCACTTGTTAGTTTTATCTACTATATCTCATTCTGTATTTTTAGGGTGTTTTGTTATCAACAAGTTTCCCTTAATTTATGGCTACAATTCTAGTTGACATAAATTGGGGGAGATTGTAAGAAATATGTTGTGTACTTGATGATAAGATTAATAAAACACCTTAGTAGATTTAACTTAGTGAATTTTGTAGCTCTCGATGGATGATCTAATTTAGTCCCGACGGATGAACTTTATAGTTTCGACGGATGAAAATTTGACATCCATTAAGAGTGTAGCTTATGTAACAAATAAGTACTATAGCACATTTCTGCAAACAACATATTTTAGTCAAGTAGATTGTGTAGGGTTCTCCTAAGTCATGTTGACTACTAGATTGATATGCATAATAGGTTGATTAATTATAAATATGAGATGTCTTGTAATTCTGTATAAGTGAAATAGAGTTAAGTGGCAGATAGACTCCCGACGGATGATCTATAAAACTCCCGACAGATAATCAACAAAGCTCCCTACAGATAATTATCAAGACTCCCGACGGATGACAAACATAGTCCCGACAGATGATCACATTCAAAAGAGTTGTTGACAGTGACAACACAGTCACATGCATTGGGTGTTTGCAAAAGGAATGTGGTAGTCTGTTAAATAGGATTTTGAGAACAAAGAAGCATTACCATTTCCATGCAAATGTGAAGATATTCAAAAATGCTGAAATAGAGTTGTGAAGTAGCATGGAGTTAGACTAGATATGTTTTTTTTTTTATTATCTTGTCTTACTGTCATGTAAACTTGGTGATATACAAACCAAGTGTAGCAAGTAGAACAATGAACTAAGCAAATACATTTTCCAGAGAAACATATCAAGCTATATTTTGTAAGCATTTCTCTGTAGTTTGTTTATTCAACTTGTAAAGCAGCTGTGACCTATTCAAAGCTTCACAGAGTTCTCATTCTGATATATATATCTCTGGTGGATACTTTCAAATCCACCAGAAAGTTTTAAAACCTTGTGTTTTTATTACTTAGTGTTTTGATTCCTACTACTCTTTTATTCCGCACCATTGCAAATCAAACACTGTTATATGTATTAAGTTAGAACTATTTTAAAATCTTAAAAAGTAGAAAGAATTACATTCAACCCCCCTTCTGTAATTCTTGTTGTATTGTTAGGGAATAACACTTACTTCTCTTCAGCAAGGTTCATTGAGCATCACTGCCTATTTTTATAAAATTTAGAACTCGTATGGCCCAAATTGATAATCTCAGTCCGTTACCTAAATGTATTTGTGTCACTCGCACTTGTAATTATGGTAATGCTCAGAAGTTAGACAAATATGAGAATATGCTAAAACTCAGTCAGTTTTTTATGGGACTTAATGATCTGTACACTACTGTTAGAGGTCAATTACTGATGATGTAACCCATCCCTTCTCCGAGTCAAGCATTCTAACTTATGGTTCAAGAAGAATCTCAATGAGAATTTTCTAAAATCTCCCAGTCTGCTGTTGTAGCAGATAGCTTCGCTATGAATGTTAAGTACAATAATTTGTCCAAGTTTTTTATCTCCTGGTTAGCAAAATATATCTTTCTCTAACTCATCTCAGAAGAAACTACCTGATACCATAATTTATTGTGACTATTATCACAATTCTGGTCATACCAGAGACAAGTGTTTCTGTCTACATGGATATCCAGACCGGCACAAATTATTTGGCAAGTCCAAACCAAAACCTAAACGCTTATCTGGTGTCAAATCTGCTGCTCAAGTTTCACCTTCCAATACATGCACTCTGTCTCAGCCTGACTGAGTAGGTTCAAAAGATGGCAACATGTTTTCTGATGCTCAATGTCAGCAGCTCTCAAAGATGATACATGAGACAATCAAATAAACTGGAAATTGGCATATGACTTCTATCACACCTCAAATGACATAAATGACGGGCACTTATCCATTCTCATGTTCAATAGCATCAGTTCATTCTGTCTTATCTAATGATAACTCTCATGAAACTTAAATTTTGGATTCTGGAGCAACTAAGCGTATTACTTGTCATCAGCAGCTCTTGACTAACGCAACTCCGTTGCATGCTCAATTGTATTTACCAGATGGTAAAACAGTATCAATCACTCATCTTGGCATTGTGTATTTGACATCAGATGTTGCCCTGTGTGAAGTTTTGTGTGTTCCGGAGTTTAATTGTAACTTGATATCAGTTATAAAATTATTACATAAACCATCTGACACTCTTATTTTCTCTTCCACCAATTGTGTTTTTCAGGACCATACCTTGAAGAGGGGGAGGGAGATTGGTAAACTGCAGGATGGACTCTACAAACTTCACGTACCTCAGCTTTCACATGTTGCTCAGACATCTAGTACTCAGTTATCTTCCATTAGAAATGTTAGGTAATGAATCACACACCGGGGGGGGGTGAATGTGTTTTCTAATTTTAGGCTTTTCTTGAAAGATAATGGTTGAACAAAGTAAATTAAATCTTGTATAGAAAAGTGTTCATGCAGAAATTAAACTTGCATAAAATAAAGAACACAGATCTTCAAAACTCACTTAATTTTTGTATTAAAAATTAAGATGCTTTGCTACAAAATTTCCAAGCTCTCTTAAGTTAAAGAGCTCAGCTTCTTCTCGAGAGTGTTACAAGAATTTTTGATCTAAATTGTTACTTCTAACTAGAGGACCAGTGTTAACTTTATAGCTCAGTTAACTGTTGGTTTACACAGTGGATAATAAACATGCTATTAGCTTTTATAAACGGTCACTTGTCATTTCTATTTATAGAAAAGCAAATCTTTCATTTATGGTTTAGCATATGTTTAGCATCCCGTTTTTACTTTAATCTTCCTCTGTCAGTTAATCTTTGCCATTAATCTTGCACACTCTTCAAGCTGCTTTTTGTAGACTTGTCAATCCAGCTGTTGGATTGTTTGTTGATTATTTATCTTGGATATTAAACTTATCTGCAATTCTGTACTTTGATACTGTACTTCGAGATCTCCAGTTTGATTCATTTGAACAGTTGATATCTCGATAACTATAAAGGCTTATCGAGATGTCTGGTACTCCATAATGAGTTTGGCTTGTAGAGGTCTTCAGCTCATCGAGATCTCTAGTCTTCATAACCTCACTTGACTTGTAGATGTCTCTGAGTTCTCGAATGGATATAGACTTCTCGATTACTCTGAGTTCTCTAGTGAAGGAATGACTTGTAGATATCTTTTTGAGTTCTCAAGTAACTTTCCTGACTTCTCTACTCCCGATGGATATTGCTTATCCGTTGTGTAGATATTGCTCATCCGTCGAGTAGATGTATAGCTTATCCGTTGAGTAGATATTGCTCATCCGTCGAGTAGATATTGCTTATCCGTCGGTACTCTCTGGAGTTTAAGTGACTTCTCGATAAGTCATTCTGGAGTTCTCGAATGACTTCTTTATAATATTATGTTAGATATATTTGTGATGTCATGTCTAATCTGATTTGTTTAGTTTCAGAACTTCATATCAGAACTTAACTGGAAATCAGAACTTACTGAAGACATGAAGTTATCAGAACTTAAGCCATCAGGATTTACATCAGAACTTAAGTGCAGATACACTTCAGGGATGAAAAGTGGCTGATTTATAGGAGAGGATCTGGATTAAACAAAAGAAGATATGCTTGGAGAGTTGTACAACTAAAGGACTACAACAGATAACCTCTGATTGATGTATTTTAGGAAACAGAACATATCATATCAATTAGGAGATATCTTGTAACTGTGTAGTATATAAACACAGATTATGGTTTACACTATATGTGTTATCATTCACGAGAATATTATTCATTGTAACCCAAGCAACTCTTAGTGATATCATACATCACTGAGAGAGTAGATTAAACCAACTGTAACATAGTTTGATATATTGAATAAACTTGTTTTCTGTTACATACTTGTGTTTATAATCGAATTTATTATAGATACTATATTCAACCCCCTTCTATAGTATCATTGAGGCCTAACAAGTGGTATCAGAGCCAATTTGTTAAGCTTACAAACAGTTAAGATCCAAACAAACAATCAATCATGTCTGATCAATCAAAAACACAAGACCCTCAAGAACCTGCAAAGGTTCAATCCATTCAAAACACTAGTAGATATGAAACCATCAGGGTTCCTATGCTCAGGGTGTCTGAGTACCCTGTATGGAGTGTGAAGATGGCCATATTTTTGGAAGCTACAGATCCAGAATATTTAGATAGAATTTATGATGGTCCACACAAGCCCACAAAGCTTTCTATTGCAGTTAGGAATGAGCCACAAAAGATGATTCCCAAAGAAAAGAGAGAACTTACCACTGAAGACATCTCTTCACTAGGCAAGGATGCAAAAGTAAGACACTTGCTTCATAGTGCACTTGACAATGGCATGTCAAACAGGGTGATTGGATGCAAAACTGCAAAAGAAATCTGGGATGCATCGGAAGTGAGACGTCAAGGAACCAATGCCATAAAAAAGAACAGGAAGACAATACTCACACAGGAGTATGAGCACTTTGACTCAAAATCTGATGAGTCACTAACTGATACATATGACAGATTCATAAAGCTGTTGAATGATCTGTCACTAGTGGATAAGGAATATGATTCAGAAGATTCAAATCTGAAATTCCTACTAGCTTTTCCTGAAAAGTAGGATTTGAAAGCTATTACAATAAGAGACAACTATGAACTTGCTGATATGTCTCTTGATGAAATCTATGGGATGCTCAAGACTCATGAACTTGAGATGGAGCAAAGAAAGAAGAGGCATGGAGGGAAGTCTAAGACAGTTTCTTTAAAGACTGAAGAAAAACCAATTGTCTCTAGGAATGCAAAATGAGGCTCTCATCATACAGTCTGATTCAGAGTCATCAAATTCTGATGATGATGATTCAGAACCTGAAAATTTATCTGAAGTGGATGTTGATGCAGAGATGATGCAACTGTGTGCTCTTATGGTGAAGGGTATCACAAAGATAGCCTACAAGAAATTCAGAAAGGATAAGAAGTTTTCTAGGAAGGGTGGAAGTTCTGTTAAGAAATGGTTCAGAAAGACTGAAGGCAAAGGAGGAAAGTCTGACAGAGGAGACAACTCAAATGTCAAATACTACAATTGTGGTGAAAGAGGCCACATCTCTCCTGATTGCAAAAAAGGAAAAGGTGATAAAGGCCATTCACTTATCACAAAGAAGAAAAACTGGGCAGACACTTCAGAATCTGAAGAAGAGGTGAACTATGCCTTAATGACAAATGCTGATAGCAATTCTGATGCTATTGAACTAAAGGTACCTCTATCAACCCTTGCTTTCGATATAGAAGATATTACCGAGTTGAGATTATTTCTTAAAAGCATTTATATTAGCTATAGAGATCAGACTTTAGAGATTGAAAGATTAAAATCTGAAAATCTAAAGTACAAAAACAAAAATAGCTATCTTGAAGAAGAGTTAGTCAAGATGGACACTATTCAGACAAAGAGAGATAATGTTGTGTATGTTAAGAATGAAATGCTTAAACAAAATAATTATCTAAAAACTGAATTAGAAAAAGAAAGAGAAATCATCAGGACTTGGACTAACTCATGCAAAATAACTCAAAATATTCTAAGTAGTGGAAACTGGAAAGAGGGGTTAGGTTATAAAGATGGTAAAAGTGAGAAAATGACTTTTTCAATTAAGCCAATTGCTATCAAACAGACTGAAAAGCCAAAAGTAAATCCTGTTAAATTTGTTGCAAAAACTGTTGTGTCTGATTCTGAAGAGATGAAAGACTCTAAAACAGAAGACAAAGAAAAGTCAACTTCTGACAAATTAAAACAGGATAAACCAGCTTTGGTAAACATTGGCTTAATGACAAAGATGCAGCTTAAGTTTAAGCTGAAAGATATTAAAAATGTGAACAAGGTAAAGGAAGCTAGGAAAAATAGGAATGGAAAGGAAGGTGTGAATAAAAGTAATAATTATATGCCTGTTCCTAATGCTCCTAGAAAGAAATGCTATAATTATGGAAACTCTAACCATCTTGCTTCTTTTTGCAGGAAAAATAAAGATATAAACTCTTTACCTCCTAGATCAGGAGTTAAGAGTCAGTCTGTTAGGTTTAAACGACAAAATCCTCGTTTTCATTGTGGTAGTTTACGACATTCTATTTATACTTGTAAGGAATATCATAGTTTGCACTATGATTATTATGAAATAAAACCTTCTTTAAAGAAAATTAGTGTAATTCCTTCTAGTGTAAATTCTGATGCAAAGTCTGATATAAAGTCTGATAAAAAGCATGTTAGCATAAACTCTGAAACTAAATCCGCTGCAAATGCTAACAAACTTAACAAGGCCAAAGGATCCAAGCAAGTCTGGGTCCTTAAAACTAATCAATAGTGGTCTTTGTGATTGCAGGGCAACAGGAAAAACATCCTGGTTCTGGACAGTGGATGTTCAGGACATATGACTGGAAATAAAGCCCTACTATCAGAATTTGTGGAGAAAGCTGGCCCAGGAGTTTCTTATGGAGATGGCAATATGGGAAAGACTCTGGGATATGGGAATATCAATCTTGGGAATGTCATAATTGAAACAGTAGTTCTTGTCTCAGGACTTAAACATAATCTGCTAAGTGTAAGTCAAATCTGTGACAAAGGTTATCATGTGGATTTCTTTAAAGAACACTGTGAAGTTGTAAGTAATTTTACAGGAAAAGTGGTTCTGAAATGTTATAGACATGATAACATATATGAAGCCAGACTTTCAATAAATTTTGATGGTTCTGCAATCTGTCTGTTAAGCTGAGCATCAATTGAAGAAAGATGGAATTGGCACAAGAGACTCTCTCATTTAAATTTCAACAACATAAATGAGCTAGTAAAGAAAGATCTTGTGAGAGGACTGCCAAAATCAATATTTGCTCCTGATGGTCTTTGTGACTCATGTCAAAAGGCAAAATAAAGAAAATCTTCATTCAAGAGCAAAACTGAATCCTCAATTCTTGAGCCTTATCACTTACTGCATGTTGATCTATTTGGTCCAGTCAATATCATGTCTATTGCAAAGAAGAAATATGCTATGGTTATAGTGGATGAGTTCACAAGATACACTTGGGTATATTTCTTGCACAAGAAGAATGAAACTTCATCTACTCTAACTGATCATGTCAGACAGCTGGATAAGTTAGTCAAAGATTCTGTTAAAATTATATGAAGTGATAATGGCACTAAGTTCAAGAATTCAATCATAGAAGAGTTCTGCAAAGAGCAAGGAATAAAGCAGGAATTTTCTGTACCTGGAACTCCACAGCAAAATGGAGTTGTAGAAAGAAAGAACATGACTCTTATTGAAGTTGTACAAACTATGCTTGATGAAGCAAATCTACCAACCTATTTTTGGGCTGAAGCTGTGCAGACTGCTTATTTTACACAGAATGCTACACTCATAAACAAGCATGGAAAAACACCATGTGAGATGGTAAAGAAAAAGAAGCCAAATCTGAAATACTTTCATGTATTTGGATGCAAGTGTTTTGTTCTTAAGACTCATCCTGAACAGCTGTCAAAATTTGATTTAAAAGCTGATGAAGGAATTTTTGTTAGATATCCACTTTCCGCAAAAGCCTTCAGAGTCTACAATTTAAGAATAAGGGTTGTCATGGAATCTATCAATGTATCTTTTGATGATAAAAAGATGACTGGACTTGAAGATTTCAATAATCATGGTCAAATGAAGATGTAAATTCTGATTCTGTAAATTCTGATGATCTAAATCCTGATCCTGTAAGTTCTGACGGGTTAAACTCTGATGTCATTGAAACTGTGGTAACTGCTCCAAAGGAAAATGCACCTGTTCAGGGGGAGCAAGCTGATGATCGTACCACATCTCAAGACTCTCAAGAAGCATCAGAACCAATCACTGGCTCTTCAAGTTCTGATTCATCAAGTTCCGATGAGCCAAATTCTGACGATTCTGGAAACTCTAATTCTTTAATTCCTGAAGGATCCAACCCAAATTCTGGAATCTCAGAGAGCATAACTTCAGGGGGAGCATCAGAAAATGCTGATGGAGACAACATGGATAATGGGGGAGGATCCAGTTCTAGAGATCAACTTCCATCTACAAGGAAGTGGACTAAATCACACACTTGACTTAATAATTGGAGATCCTGAAGCAGGTGTCAGATTTAGAACAACAACAACAAATGAATGTCTCTATCATTCCTTTCTATCTCATACTGAACCAAAGAAAGTGGAAGAAGCTCTTCAAGATGCTGATTGGGTGTAAGCAATACAGGAAGAGTTAAATGAATTTGAAAGAAATAAAGTCTGGACCCTAGTACCAAGACTAAAGAACAGATCAATTGTTGGTACAAAATGGGTGTTCAGAAATAAAACTAACAGTGATGGCATAATTACAAGAAACAAATCAAGGCTGGTTGCTAAAGGTTACTCTCAATAGGAGGGTATTGACTATGATGAAACATTTTCTCCAGTTACTAGATTGGAAGCCATAAGAATCTTTTTGGCTTATGCTACTCACAAGAAGTTTAAAGTCTTTCAAATGGATGTGAAAAGTGCTTTTCTCAATGGAGAATTGGAAGAAGAGGTATATGTTGAACAACCTCCAAGCTCTGTAGATCCAAAATTTCCAAATCATGTCTACAGGTTTGACAAAGCAATTTATGGCCTTAAGCAAGCTCCTAGAGCATGGTATGAGACTCTGGCTCAATTTCTTCTGGAAAGTGGATTTCACAGAGGCACAATTGATAAGACTTTATTCTACCTCAACCATGGAAAGGACTTACTTTTGGTACAGATATATGTTGATGATATCATCTTTGGCTCTACAAATACAAAACTTTGTGAAAGATTTTCCAAGTTAATGCAGTCAAGATATCAAATGAGTATGATGGGAGAGTTGAGTTATTTTTTGGGACTTCAAGTCAAACAAACTGAAGAAGGTACTTTTATCAACCAATCCAAGTACACCAGAAATCTACTCAAGAAATTTGGAATGCAAGACAGTTCTACTGCATCAACTCCCATGACCACTGCCACCAAGTTAGATAAAGATACTGGAGCATCAATGGATATTACTAAGTACAGAGGTATGATTGGCTCTTTATTCTATTTAACTGCAAGTAGACCAGATATCATGTATGTTACCTATCTTTGTGCAAGATTTCAGGCTGATCCAAGAGAACCTCATCTAATAGTTGTGAAAAGAATTTTCAAGTACCTCAAGGGTACAACTGATCTGGGATTGTGGTATCCTAGGGAATCAGATTTTAAGCTAATAGGTTACTCAGATGCAGATTTTTCAGGATGCAAAATAGAAAGGAAAAGTACTAGTGGAAGCTGCCAATTTCTTGGAGGCATATTGGTTTCTTGATTTAGCAAGAAACAGAAATCAATTTCCACATCAACTGCAGAAGCAGAATATATTGTTGCAGGAAATTGTTGTGCACGGATTCTTTGGATGAAGAATCAGTTACTGGACTATAGGTTAGAATTTTCTAAAATACCTATTTACTGTGATAATGAAAGTTCTATTGCTATGACAGGAAATCCAGTTCAACACTCAATGACAAAGCACATCAGCATTAGGTACCATTTCATAAGGGAACATGTGATGGAAGGTACAGTGGAATTGCATTTTGTTCCAACAGATCAACAACTAGCAGATATCATCACCAAACCACTATGTGAAGCTACTTTTACAAGACTGGTAAATGAACTTGGAATGGTTTCAGATTCTTTCTCTAAATCTGTTTAGTTTTTGTTCTCATACATCAGACTTTATGATCAGTGTTTACATATTTTCTTAACTCAATGTAATCTGTGATTAAATTGTAACATATTAAACACTTCTTATTATCTGATGTGATTCTATAAACTCTGAAAGTGTTTTGAATGTTCAGTGACTATTCAATCCAATAAGGATTATCTTGTTAGATGCTGACTTGGTAGTCTTTAACAAACTATGTATCCCATGTTTGAATTAGTTATTTATGTGGAAATCAATAACACAGGCAAATTTTGATTTTGATCTTAGTCAAATTTACTTCCTGTATCTTATTACTAAGTCACAAACTAGATTATTGCTTCTTATCCGTCAAATTCTGATGTCAGTAAATCTTAAGGATGAATTACATACTTGATAAGCCTCACTTATCTGAAGAAAATAAAAGAAAAGAAAAAATTAAAATCAGGTACTCCTTTGAGATTTAGAGTAATTTATGTGAAAGGGAAGATCCAAGTGCATTGCTGGTATTAAGTTATATGCATTAGAAAAGCAAATTAATTTTTCTTGGTGACTTTTCACATTCTCTGATTACTGGAGAATTATTCTGATAACAGCATTAATTCTGATGGCAGTTGTAAATCATTTACACTGAGAAGCCCTTGTCAAAAGAATTTCAAAAAATGCATAAAATAAGCACAAACAGTTGAGGTGGATTCTTGCATAACTTTATTCTACAGTAGACTTCACAATTCAAGACAGATTTTAAGCATTTTTCTTAGTTATGCCTTATTTCTAAGATATACTAAAGTTTATCAGATTTTAATCTCTCTCTGATCATTTGCACATACACACACTATCATTCAATATGAATGATGAAAATTACTGTGGTGATTAAGTTGTTTCTGATAAACAGTTAAGTATTATTTGCATAAATTATGAGGACAAGTTCTGATTATGTTCTAATGATTAAACTCTGAGGACACCAGTCAGTATTTGTGTGAAGAAACACAGAAACAATCATTCACTTTTTGAGTACAGAAGCCATGTTCTGATGACCGTTAAATTCTGATAATAGTCAAGTTCTGATCCAAATCCTGATGCTTGCGTGGCATTATTTATTTACTTGACTTATTTTTTTTATTTACTGTAACAGTTATATTTCTTAGAAAAATAATTAGGTGAGATAAAAACAGTCATAATCATTTGTTAGTGGGTTGCGTGTTGGTTTTGGTATGTGCATGTGTGCAATAATTATTGCATGTTTACCGTGCCCACTATTTATGTTTTAACTGATTACACGCTGCCAAGTGTAAAGCTGCCGGTTCTAATTCAAAAGAGACGTTACCATGTGCAGAGTATAGATATGAAAGATAAAAGATTATACAATATTTTACCCACTCTTTTACACTATTCTCTCTCTCATTTTCTTACTCTCTTATTTTCTGACGTTCTCTTACATGCATTTTATCAAACACTTTGCAAACACAAAATTTTCACTTGATTTTTCAATAGAAATGGCACCAAAGGATGTTATTTTTAATGGAGCTAAGTTTGTCCCAAACAACTACTCTGCTATCTTGAACAAGGATGAAGCCCCTTCACACTTTGTTCAGGATTTCTTGGCTCACAGTGAGATTGGGTATGCTCTGACCCAACTTCAAGCAATCTCTGGTAAGCAAGTGCTGGAGTTCTGGAAGACTGGAATCTATGATGATGGAGGTGAAACTGGATCTCGAAGCATCATCTTCTCATCATGAGAAGATGAGTATATGGTAACTGTACTATATTAAGGCAGGCTCTTCATCTGCCTGAAAACTACACTTACAACTCAGCACCTGGAGAATCTGTTCTTCAGAACATGATGGAAAGCTTGGGATATGAGAAAAGCTTGTCCAAGCTAGGTCAGTTGAAGAGGCCTTACATCAGGAGGGAATGGAACTTCTTCTTTGATTGCATCACAAAGACTTTTGCTAACAAATGCTCAAATTTTGATGCCATTCCAATCATGAGTCAACAAATAGGGTATGCACTTCTTAATCAAACTCATTTTGATTATGCATCTGCTGTGTTAGGCTATATTGGTGACAAAATGAAGGAAGATGCAAATGTAGTATATTTTGCTAGGTTCTGTCAATTAATTTATAGTTATTGTTGTCCTGATAAGCCACAAGTGTTCAGTGACCTAATGGAACCTTTTAAGTTACATAAAAGGGAATTTACTGACTTGTTATCTGCTGATAACAAGAAGGAAGTACTAAGACCTCTCCAAATACTCCAATCTGTCAAACAGTTCTTAGTCAACACTATCCCAGACACTTACACAACCATATTCCCTGATGTTGTACCATCACAACCATCCACTACTCAACAACCACAGTCTACCACACAACTACCAACATCAGCACCTGTTGTCATTACTTCACAGTCCAGACCCAAATCCAAAACCAAACCTACCTTTGGTACTTCTCAAAAGGTGCCAGTTGTAAAATCTGACACATCCTCCAGACCTAAAACCTCAAGAGCTAAATCTGTTCCTCAATCTCAACTAAGGAGAAATAGAAGGCTGATTCTGAGAGATGAATCAGATGAGGAAGAACAGGTCCAGGTTCCTGTATCAGAACCTGTGACAAAAGAAGTTGAAGAGTCAACTCTTCAGAAAGAGAAAGCAGCTGAAGCTTCTGGCATTCAGAAAAGAAAGAGGTCTCACATTCTGATACAGATCATGTCACCCCTCCATCTAGAAAATCAAAATTGAGGAAGGTGAGAGCAGGTGTGCATATTGCACAAACTCAATCTGAGGATGCTGAAGATGCTGAGGAAAGGGATAGGGAATCTCTGATCTCATCATAACCTATTGTGATTGAAGCCCTGCCAGCAGCTGAAGAAGTTCTGATTCAGGAATCTGAAATTCCTGAAGTCCACAGATCAGAACCTGTACAAGAATATGTGATTTCTCCACCTCACTCTCTAATCAAAGCTACAGATGATGTTGAAGAACAAGAGACAAGTCCTGAAATAGATATTCATAATTTTAATATACATACTGTTCTATATTTGGAAGCTCCAACTACAAAACTGCCAAATCCTGTTACTTCTCCAATTTTACAGGCTGAGATACCAACAACACCAATTCTTGATCTTGGAAATGAAGATCAGAATTTAGACAAAGCTGATTCAGAGTCTCCTACAGCCACACACACCTTGGTGTTATTTGAAGATGAGGAGATTCTAGCAAGTTCTGGAGAGTCAGCTCCAGTAAACACTACAATGCCTACAGGAAAGGAGGCATTATTCCAGTTTGAGGAAGAGGTTGCTCCAGTTTCATGGGAGGAAACCTTTAGAGGGATTGAGTAGATGCATAAATGGAATGATACAGATTTTATTCCCAGCCCACATGTTCTGACAGAACATGTTTCAAAAGCTGATGAGTTGCTGACAAGTTCTGACTTCAAGCATAAACTAAAGGTCACTGCTCTCAGTACAAGAACTCTACAAGGTCAATACTACAAGACTCATGCAAAGGTTGATAAACTTCAGGAAACAGCTGATAAGCTAGACATGATGCACAAACTAGACAAGAAGAGGTTTATCAGATCAATTCAAGAAAAAGTGGATGCTATTGAGCTTGTTTAAACCAAGCAGCAGGCCCAACTGGATGAGGTATTACAAAATCAAGCTGCTCAACAGACTCGGTTAAATGAGATCCAATCTTCAGTGGAACTCCTTCTTTCTCTACTCCTGACAGATAATGCCAAAAAGGGGGAGAAGGTAGTTAAGTCCAAATGCTCACCAAGCCAAACACTAAAGAAAAAGGATGATCATGGAGATGATCAGGGAAACTCTGAAAAGAGTAGATGTCAAAGTCAAGGGAAGCAGTTGAGCAGATTTCCCACTCAACAGACAAGTTCTCATCAGAGAATATCTGGTAGCAAAAACTCTGATAGATCTGCTATGCAAGGGAGGAATAAGGAAGGAAAGAAGTTAACAGATCAGGATGTTCCTTTGTTGATCACAAATGCTGATACTTCAAATACTGATGATCAAGTTCTGACAACTACTTCTGATGTGATAGTCCAAGCTAGAAGCCAAGAGTCACATAAGTTTTTGCAGACTTTGAAATTCAAAGGAAAGAAAGCAACATTCTTCTACAAAGATCCCAAAATTCAATCTGTTGATGAAAAATTGGCCAAGAGACTATTCCTTAAGGATAATCTAGGAGTGGATTTAGAGGAATTAAGAGAAGAAGAAGCTAAATTTGCTGCTGAGAAGAGCAAACCCAAGTCAAAAGCTTCTGATGCTAAAAAGCCACCAAGGCCAAAAGAAAAGGGGATTGTGATAAGAGAAAGATCTTCCACAGAGATTCCTAGAATAAGGACTAGATCTCAAACTACTACTCATCCCAAAGGCAAGGGAAAAGGAAAAGTTGGGGAGACAGTCAAGAAACAGAAGATGAAGATTCCTCAAATTCTGATGGATCCTGTGTGCAAGATGGTTCAAGTCTTTGAGGATGCTGCTTCTGAAGATGAAACAGTTGAAAATATGAAGAGAAAGAGGATGACAGAAGAATCTAAGACAACCTCTGACATAGCTCAAGTTTTTTAGAGTGAAGAAGTTCATAACTTAATAAATCCTGAAGATATTTCAGAACAGCAAGCTACAGATGAAACTACAAATCCTGATCAATTCATCAAGAAATCAAACTCTGACACTGCTCAAGTTGACATAGACAGCTTAATATTAGAAGACAAGAAGAAGCTGCTATGGAACAAGTCTATTCCAGTTCAGCCTAAGACAAATCAGATGTTGAATCAACTTGCAGCATTTGGGGTAAGAGCCAAGCAAGCTAGAGACACTTCTGGATTAGGTTCTGACAGAGAGAAATTCCGGACTGGGAAAGAAGTTGATATTAGAGTTCCATTCACATTGACTGACAAGCCATTTGAAGAGATCACACAGAAGCACCTTGACAAAGTGTTTTCCAGCTAAAGTAGTGATGGATACTCATGATGATTATGAAGAAAAAGAGAAATTGATCTTATTTCTGATTGATGGCAGAACTTATAGATTATCTGACTCTGATGTGCTGAAGAAATCTGTCAAAGAGCTCCAATATATTCATTATCTACTGGAGGTAAATTCTGATGTTACCATGAAATGGTCAGAATATATTCTGAAGGCAATAAGAGATTTACTCAAAATTTCTGGTGCAAGAATGACAGAGTATACTCCAATGATGACTAAAAATGATGGAAGAGAAATTTCCTATGAGGAAGAATTCTGCTAAGGTAGAATTAATTCTGAAAGGAAGATGCTTATGCTATAATGAAGATTCTACACATTTAAGGGTAATCAGACTGGGATATGGACTTGAAAGAACTCCAATTTCTGCACTCAGAGCTGCCATATATCAGATTGGTGATACTGAAGATGAAGAACTGCAACAAGTCAAAGCTCAGTTACTTGAAGTTAAAAAGAAATGCAGAGACCAAGCTGGTATAAGACTTTGTAAGGTATCATTATGGATTCAGGCTGATTCAGTGAATTTGGTAAAAGCTGCATGGATTGTAAGTTGTATTTAGTTGTGCATATAAACTCTCATTGCATTTGTACTTAAATGTTTTTGACATGATCAAATCTATAAACTTGTATATTTTTATAATTTACAAGTTAGGGGAGATTGTTAGATATATTTTTGATGCCATGTCTAATCTGATTTGTTTAGTTTCAGAACTTAATATCAGAACTTAACTGGAAATCAGAACTTACTGAAGACGGGAAGTTATCAGAACTTAAGCCATCAGGATTTACATCAGAACTTAAGTGTAGATACACTTCAGGGATGAAAAGTGGCTGATTTACAGGAGAGGATCTGGATTAAACAAAAGAAGATATGCTTGGAGAGTTGTACAACTAAAGGACTACAGTAGATAATCTCTGATTGATGTATTTTAGGAAACAGAATATATCATATCAATTAGGAGATATCTTGTAACTGTGTAGTATATAAACATAGATTAGGGTTTACACTATATGTGTTATCATTCACGAGAATATTATTCATTGTAACCCTAGCATCTCTTAGTGATATCTTACATCACTGAGAGAGTAGATTAAACCTATTGTAACAGAGTTTGATATATTGAATAAACTTGTTTTCTGTTACATACTTGTGTTTATAATCGAATTGATTGTAGATACTATATTCAACCCCCTTCTATAGTATCATTGAGGCCTAACACAATAAATCTGTGACTTGTAGAGATCTTGACTTAGAACATTTTTCTCTAAACAGATTTATTCAACTCCAAGTTTCTTCAAAATTCTTCCGAGGCATGATCTTCTTGATCTTCTTCCGAATAGAATCCTTAGGCTTGATACTGTTTTTGGAAAAAGACTCCAGTCTGCTCCTTTGCATTTTTACAGAATTTAAGTGTTACAAGAACAGAATACAAATTTAGATAACAATATAACTTACTTAGGATTGGCCCCAAGCTTAACTGATTGCTAATGACATTTTCAGCTTCAATAATCTTTGACATCATCTATTATATATTACAATCTCCCCCAACTTGTTCATTATGAAATTATGCACAAGTTCTGGTTGATGATGTCAAAACTTTATCTAAATGCAGAGCCCAAGAACCCAATTTCCCCATCTGATCTTCTTTTGTGAGTTGCAGAGTTGCATTTAGATTTATACTTCCTTCTCCCCTTATCAAGAAAAGAATATTATTATCTGGCAACATCCATTAGCTGTTTTGGCATTTAGATATATTCTCCCCCTTTTTGACATTATCTTCAGGAAGAAAGATCCAGCTAGATGCACATTGTTCAAGCTTTTGTCAATGTTCATGTAGAACACTATCAGCAGCTTCAAGTTTTAGTGAAGTCTGTAGTGATGAGTTTACCAAGTAGATTTAAATAGGAAAGTCCTAAGCTCTCTGTTCTTTTGAATAAGTAGTCTCACTACTTCTCACTGCACTAGTCTCATGACTTTTAAGAGTCAGAGTTACCTCACAAGGATTGCTAAATCCAGACACTCATTCTACCTCTCCTTTTTCCAGGAAGGATCCTGCCTCTCTTATTTTCTGTTTTGTTTCTCTCAATCTATTCTCTCATTCTCACATGAAAGGCTCAATTGTTGTTTATCCTACAGAAATAAGAGGTGGCTGAGAAGAGTTAATCCGGGATCATATGATTAGGGGAAGACCATATAGGGCTAATCATACTCATTTCACCAGAAAGATGAGTGCATAAGCATCTATGACTGGGGTCATAGTTTGACTCACAGAATTTTCTGTGGTTATGACAGTGTGTTGTCCTCCACTTGTAGTGGGAACCTCCAATTGAATTGGAGGGGAATTGACTGGGTTACTTTCATGTGCACCAGCCTCAAACCCTTGTGTTTCTTGCAACACACTAGCACTTGAATGTTCTAAGCTTGCCTTTCTTATGACAATGTCATAGGCAATTGTTCTTCTAGCTTTGACTACTAGGGCAGCCTCTGCTAGAGTTATGAGGGGAGTTGTTCCTTCTTGAGGAACCTTCAATTGAATTGGAGAGGGTTTAGATAGCTCCCCCTCAGGAGTACTACCCTCAAATCTATCAGTCCGTTAAGACTGTTTTGCACATGAAGGTGCATTAGTGATATTCATGAAAAGCTGATAAATTTCCATGTTTGTGATACCAGTTCCTTTTTCTCAAACAACAAAATAACTGAAGAATATTTTGGGGATTTTGTCCTTTTGTAAAACAGGTTCCTTTTGAGAGTTACCTGAGTGGGATTGTGTTTGAGTTTGTGTTTGTGTTGATGTGCCTGGGTAAACTGCAGTTTGGTTTTGAATTGTTTTAGCTGCAGTTTTAGCACCAATACCTGTGAATTGATTATTTGAATTCCCTGTCGATGTCTTGTATAAACCTGTAATGCATTGAACAAATATATCTTTTTAGAGTTTCATTAGACAAATACATTGCAAGATATTTTAGTTGCAAGCATTATTGCAGAGAAGACAAAATTTAATATAGATATAAGCACATAGTAATTATTACATAAACAAGAAATTACAAGACAAGAATCAGAACTTTCATTAAAAATGGAAACATGGAACATTAAGACATAGATTTAACAAGTAAATCATACTCCTAACTACTCTAGTCCAGGCTTCTTTTTCTCTGCCACCAACCTCCTTGCCCTGCGCTCGTACGCTCTGGACATGGAGTTTGCAAGAGAAATGATTCTCTCCTGCAGCTCCAGAGCAGCAAGTTGTTGCTGCTCATCCACCCTGACTCGTCTCTCCTGCTCAAAAGAGACTTCCATCTCAAAGAAAAGAATACCAAGTTGATCATTCCATGAGAGTTCATCAAAGATCTCTCGTGGAAGATCAAAAGGACTGCATACGAACCCCCTGATGCGGATTTGAAGTCCAAAAGGATCATAATAGACCTTATCGTTAGTCAAGTTTCGAGCTGGAAGATAAACACCGTGGTTGAGTGTGTGAAAAACGGGGGCAACCATTGGAGCGAAAAGAACAATAGGTGAGTTTTGAGGCTAAAAAGTTTATTAGAAAGAGAGTGCTGATGAATGATAAGGAGGGAGGCATTTTTAATTTATAAAGGGAGTAAAGATAGAAACCAATAGACTCTTCAGTTACCCGGATAATATGAATAATAAACACATACGCATATTAGACAGTTAGAAATGACTAGTTACTATTCCCCATGCAAGTACTCAAGAATAGTAGTTACTTTAGAGAGTGACTATTCCCCATGCAAATAATCACGTACTCCCTACACAAAAAGTAACTCCTCTTATCAGCATTCGGTCAAATAAATTAACCACTATCAGCATACTCAAAACAACACATATAATGTACCAGTCTACTAACATTGGAACAACCTATTTCCACGTAAACAAGAGATCATATAAAAATGTAAATGTGTAAGTCAGAGAAATTAGAGACAAGTATGTCAAAAGTATTTTTCTGAACATAATTTATGAATTAAATTTGTTCAGCTTTTCATACTTTTTGCTTCTTTTGATATGTTATTTATTAAGTTCATATACTGAGGATATGAAGTAATAAATATTCAGTTTACTTACTAAGAATTTTGAAAAATTCCAAGTTCAAATTAATCGAGAAGTCTAGGTATTTATAGTGAAAGTAGATGACTTGTCAAGAACTCAAAAATAGATATTTGGAGTTATCTATCGAGAAGTCATTTAAAGAAGTGAAGTACATGTCAATAAGTCATTTTAAATTACTCTTATAGAGAACTCAACCTTGACTTGTCGAAATGTCAAATAAATACCCAGTTTGTCCAAAAAGTGGACTAAATTAATTTTAACTTTTACTTGAATAAATTCAAAATAAAATTAGAATAAATTTTCCAAAAGTAATTTACAAAAATAATTTATCAGTTTAAATTATTTCAGTTCTGAGTTATTGATAAGTCAAGAATTGTACTTGTAGAGAACTCTATGAGTGAACATTATTAGAGAACTCTGCAAGGACTTTGTCGATAAGTTATTTTAAACCTATCGAGAAGTCACTCAAGAAGTCAGTAAGTTGAATTATTGAGGACTCACTCGAGAAGTCCTAAAATGACTTGTCGAGAAGTCAATTTATACTTATCGAGAACTCAGTTTGCTAGATACTTTTGGTTATTGTAATTTTGCCTTTAGTTAATTTTACATATTAAGGATGTAAATTAACACGTAAGCAGTTTACTCAGAATTTGAAAAATTCCAAGTTAAATGAATTTAAAAGACAAATATACAGAGATTTCTGAAATATTTATAATTCATATTTCAGTTAATTTCCAATTTAATCAAATTAATTTTAATTTACTGGAGATTAATTTGCTGCACAACATTAGCTGAGTTCTTGCCTTAGGATGAAGAATTGAACATTCCAATTTCACTTACAAGTCTAGTAAAAGTTTCTTCATCCAAAGGTTTAGTAAAAATATCAGCTAGTTATTTTTCTGTTGGTACAAAAATGAGCTCAATGGTACCATTAGTAGCATGTTCTCTAATGAAATGATACCTCACATCAATGTGCTTTGTCCTAGAATGATTTACTGGATTAGCTACTATAGATATATCACTAGTATTGTCATACATGATAGGAATTTTGTGTAACACTAGGCCATAATCTATTAGCTGATTTCTAATCCAAAGCACTTGAGCACAACAACTCCCTCCAGCTATGTATTCAGCTTCAGCTGTAGAAGTTGATACAGATTATTGTTTCTTGCTATACCAAGATACAAGTCTTTGTCCAAGAAATTGACAACTTCCACTAGTACTCTTTCTGTCAACCCTGCATCAGCAAAATCTGCATCTGTGTATCCAACAGCTTCAAAACCAGTTCCCTTAGGATACCATAATCCCAAGTTTGGAGTTCCCTTCAAATATCTGAAAATCCTCTTTACAGCCATCAAATGTGATTCTTTTGGATTGGCTTGAAATCTTGAACATAGACATGTTGAAAACATGATGTCTGGTCTACTTGCTGTTAAGTAAAGCAATGATCCAATCATCCCTCTGTAGCTTGAGATATCTACACTCTTGCCCTTTTTATCCTCATCCAACTTTGTTGCAGTAGACATATGTGTAGATGCTGGTGAACAATCAACCATTCCAAACTTTTTTAAAAGATCCTTGACATATTTAGTTTGGCTGATGAAGATACCATCACTTCTTTGGCTGACTTGAAGTCCAAGGAAGTAACTCAGTTCCCCCATCATACTCATTTCGTATTCACTCTGCATAAGCTTGGAGAATCTTTGGCACAACTTCTCATTAGTTGAACCAAAGATGATATCATCCACATAGATCTGAACCAGGATCATATCTTCACCATGTTTCTTGTAGAAGAGAGTCTTGTCTATGGTTCCTCTAGTAAAACCATGCTTCAGTAAGAAATCTGACAGTGTGTCATACCAAGCTCTAGGTGCCTGCTTTAGTCCATATAGAGCCTTGAGTAACTTATACACAAAGTTAGGAAATTTTGGATCCTCAAAGCCAGGAGGTTGTTGCACATAAACTTCTTCTTCTAACTCATCATTCAGGAAGGCACTTTTGACATCCTTTTGATACACTTTGAAATTTGAGTGTGCAGCAAATGCTAGAAAATTATTATAGCTTCAAGTCTTGCAACATGAGCAAAAGTTTCATCATAATCAATTCCTTCTTCTTGTGAGTAGCCTTTAGCAACCAACCTTGTTTTATTTCTGGTAACTATACCATTTTCATCCATTTTGTTCTTGAACACCCATTTTGTTCCAATAATGCTTTTGTTCTTTGGTGCATGAACTAACATCCATACTTTGCTTCTTTCAAACTGATTCAGCTCTTCTTGTGTGATAGATATCCAGTCAAGTTCCAATAAAGCTTCATCAATCTTCTTAGGCTCTACTTGGGACAAAAAACATGCATGTAGGCGCTCATTAGCAGTTGCACTTCTAGTCCTCACACTAGCAGTAGGATCACCAATAATTTCTTTTCTGGAGTGACTTCTATCCCACTTTCTTGTGTGAGTGTGTTGACTTGTGCCTTCATCATTTTCTTCATTATTGGTGTGACTGGTAGATCCTTCTTCTCTTTCTCCCCCTGAGTTTGTGCCATCAACTTCAGGTGTTTAAGATGAGCTTCCATTCTCATGATTTTCCTGTTCAGTACACTCTTCATTCATCATTTGTTGTGCAATACCTTCATCTTCTTCATCAGAATCACTATCAATATTGAGGTTTTCAAATGCAAGGGCTTCAGCTTCATTGTCATCAAGGCATTCCAAACCTGGACACTTGTCATCATCAAAGGTCACATCTGTGCTTTCCATGATCTTCTTTTGATCAATCACATTGACGTTGTAGGCTGTTCTTTCCAGTGACTATCCCAGAAAAATTGCTTCAAAGACCTTTGAGTCAAATTTTCCCACATATTCAGAATTATCTTTCAAAATGTAACACTTGATTCCAAACACATGAAGATGCTTTACAGTAGGCTTTCTCTTGGACATGATTGAGTAGGGTGACTTTCCATGTGCCTTGTTAATGAGATATCTGTTCTGTGTATAACATGCAGTATTGATAGCCTCTTCCCAAAAACTTGTTGGCAACTTGGCATCTTGTAGCATTGTTCTAGCAGCTTCAACCAATGTTCTATTCTTTCTCTCAACTACTCCATTTTGTTGAGGTGTCCTGGCAGCTGAGAACTCTTGAACAATGCCTTTGCCTTTGCAGAATCCACTTAATGTAGCATTTCTGAATTCTGTTCCATTGTCACTTCTCAGTCTTTTCACACAATTGTAATCCTCAACCTGTTTTTCTATCTTCTTAATGTGCTCAATTATGATATATGGAGTTTCATTTTTAGAGTTCATGAACTCTACCCAAGTGTATCTTGAGGAATCATCCACCATCACAAGTGCATATCTGTTCCTTGAAATAGATAAGACATTTACTGGGCCAAATAAGTCCATGCGAATTAGATGCAAGGGTGCACTAATAAAATTCACAGTTTTTGACTTATGACTAGATCTTTTCATCTTTCCTTTCTGATAAGCTTCACAGACTTCAACTTGAGCAAACTGCATTTTGGGCACATCTCTCACTAACTCCTCTTTGACTAAGTTGTTAATTGCCTTGAAATTCAAGTGAGACAGCTTCTTATGCCATAACTTGCTTTGTTCTTCTGATGCCTTGGTGTAGAAGCAGCAAATACCATCCTTATTTGTTGAGTCCAAGTCTGCAACAAACAAGCTTCCTTTCCTTGCTCCATTCAGAGCAATTTCACCAGTTTTCTTGCTGATAAAGGTGCATTCTTCTTTGTTGAATAAAACTTCAAAGCCTTTGTCTGCAAATTGGCTAACACTGAGAAGATTCACCTCAAGACCAGCTACTAGTGCTACATCATTAATGAGAACATTTTTAGAAACAATCTTGTCATATCCCATTGTGAATCATTTGCTGTTGTCTCCAAAGGTCACCAATAGGCCAGCTTTCTACTCAAACTGTGATAGCAGGGCCTTATCACTTGTCATATGTCTGGAACATCCACTGTCTATGATCCAAATGACTTTCTTCACTTTGCCCTGCACACAATGAGATTCAGGTGTATTTAGTAACCCAAGCAGTGTTGGATACTTTCTTCTTGTTAACTGATTTAGCAGAAGTAGAGTGATTAGTTTCAGATAAAATAGAGTTCAATGATTATTGTGCATTTTCCCTTTCTGATGTAGACTCAATTTGTGTTTCTCTTAAGTCTACTCTCAGTTTGTGACAACTCTTCATCACTTTCAAGTTGCAAGGGATGCAATCAAACTTATTACAGAATGAGTAGGGATCATCTAAATCTGCTTCATTATATTTGCAGGTTCCTTCAGTTGGCTTACTAACACCCTTTTTACAAGGATGAGTTGGATGATTTGTAGAACTACATATTCCACACTTCTTGCCAGGAATATCTGTAACATAGTTCAGATTGTTGCTTTTGTTTTTCCCAATTCTCCCACTTATATTTTTCTTGTTCTTACTTGCATCTTCAGTCTTGGTTTCTTTGACAGGAGTCTTGGCACTTTGGTTGTCCATAAGATTTTCTTTAGCCTTGGAAGATTGAATTGAATCTGCATTCTTCTTTTCATTATCCTCATCTGCAATTTCTTGCTTGATAATCAATTCTTCTTCACTGAAGTTTACCTCACAAGTCTTAAATACTGGTGACCCAACATTTTTCGGCATTGCTAGAATATTTTCAATCTTTGTTGCTTTTCCTATGTCACCAGTTTTTTTTCTTGTTATTTAAGGTATTATAATCAAGACCAATGGCAATGTTTGCACAAGGTTTCTTTTTCTCATGGTACTGACCAACCAATTCAGATGCATTCTTGAAGGACTTTAACTTTACTTCACTTTTCTCCAGTTTTTCTCTTAGCACAGCTTCAATCTCATTTGCACACTTGAGCTTGTTTTTTAGATAGCCATTTTCTTGTTTCAAGGCTTCAAGCTCCACTATCAACAATTCAGCTTCTTGTTTTTCACTTTCAAACTTCTCATATAACTTTGTTAATCTGCTAACTTCTTCATTAGCAGCAACCATGCTTGTATGAATGTGAAACAGTTCTGTGCTCATCTTTTCAACAGTTTCCTTATATTGATTCACATTTAAATCAGTGGAGTTAGGAGTTGTTACCTGTGATTTAGATGAGGATGATTCTCCTTTCTCCAAGGCCATGAGTGCATAGTTTCCAAGTTCTTCATCTTCATCATTTTCAGAATCATCCCAACTTTTACCTTCTGTAATATAAGCTTTGTTTTGCTGTTTCTTCAGAAGAGCTTCATACTTTGCTTCTATTTCAAGATAAGCCTTATCTTTCTTTGCCTTCTTAGGTTTCCTACATTCTGTAGCAAAGTGGCCTAGTTCATCACAGCTGAAGCACCTTATATTAGATCTGTCAACAGATCCAGTTTTGTAACCACTCTTGATATCATAATTGTACTTTTCTTTCTCTTTCCAGCTGCCGTCTTTGTTAAAAGACTATCTTTTACTTTTGAAGTATTTTGGCTTCCTTACTCTAATATTAGAGAATTTTCTAGCCAGATATGCCGTTAACTGATCTAGCTCATCCAGTTCTTCAAGAGTATAGAACTCATCCTTTTCCAATTCTGGTATGACAATGTCTCCATCTGTTGATTCCTCAACCCTTACCACATAAATGAAGGGTCCATTCTTGAGGATTTGAGTGTAGAGTGGATTGGCCATCTTGATAAACATCATCATTTTCTTCTTCCAAAGAGTGTAGTTAGCTTTGTCAAATGTGGGAATTTTGATGCTACTGATTTTATGTGTGTTCACTCTTCCAAGATCTTGAATCTGTTTTCTTTCAGATTTTGCTCTGATACCACTTGTTAGGTAATGAATCACACATAGAGGGGGGGGGGTGAATGTGTTTTCTGATTTTAGGCTTTTCTTGAAAGATAATGGTTGAACAAAGTAAATTAAATCTTGTATAGAAAAGTGTTCATGCATAAATTAAACTTGCATAAAATAAAGAACACAGATCTTCAAAACTCACTTAATTTTTGTATTAAAAATTAAGATGCTTTGCTACAAAATTTCTAAGCTCTTCTAAGTTAAAGAGCTCAGCTTCTTCTCGAGAGTGTTACAAGAATTTTTGATCTAAATTGTTACTTCTAACTAGAGGACCAGTGTTAACTTTATAGCTCAGTTAACTGATGGTTTACACAGTGGATAATAAACATGCTATTAGCTTTTCTAAACTGTCACTTGTCATTTCTCTTTATAGAAAAGCAAATCTTCTATTTCTGGCTTAGCATATCTTTAGCATCCCGTGTTTACTTTAATCTTCCTCTGTTAGTTAATCTTTGCCATTGAACTTGCACACTATTCAAGCTGCTTTTTGTAGACTTGTCAATCCAGCTGTTGGATTGTTTGTTGATTATTTATCTTGGATATTAAACTAATCTGCAATTCTGTACTTTGATACTGTACTTCGAGATCTCCAGTTTGATTCATTTGAACACTTGATATCTCGATAAGTATAAAGGCTTTTCGAGATGTCTGGTACTCCATAATGAGTTTTGCTTGTAGAGGTCTTCAGCTCATCGAGATCTCTAGTCTTCATAACCTCACTTGACTTGTAGATGTCTCTGAGTTCTCGAATGGATATAGACTTCTCGATAACTCTGAGTTCTCTATTGAAGGAATGACTTGTAGATATCTTTTTGAGTTCTCGAGTAACTTTCCTGACTTCTCTACTCCCAGTAGATATTGCTTATCCGTTGAGTAGATATTGCTCATCCGTCGAGTAGATGTATAGCTTATCCGTTGAGTAGATATTGCTCATCCGTCGAGTAGATATTGCTTATCCGTCGGTACTCTCTGGAGTTTGAATGACTTCTCGATAAGTCATTCTGGAGTTCTCGAATGACTTCTCTATAACATTAACTCTGTGACTTTTAGAGATCTTGACTTAGAACATTTTTCTACAAACAAATTTATTCAACTCCAAGCTTCTTCAAAATTCTTCTGAGGCATGATCTTCTTGATTTTCTTCCAGATAGAATCCTTAGGCTTGATACTGTTTTAGGAAAAAGACTCCAGTCCACTCCTTTGCATTTTTACAGACTTTAAGTGTTACAAGAACAGAATACAAATTTAGATAACAATACAACTTACTTATGATTGGCCCCAAGCTTAACTGATTGCTAATGACATTTTCAGCTTTAGTAATCTCCGACATCATCTATTATATATTACAAGAAACATTTCTGATTTCAGTTGTAATACATTTACTATTGACAATGCTACTCTTTGACATTCTAGAATGGGTCATCCATCTAATGTCATTTTGAATAAAATTCATGGTGTTCAGACTTCATCTCTTGCCTTTGTTGATTGTAATGTTTGTCATTATGCTAAACAACATAGAAATCATTTGCCTACTAGAAATCATGTTAACACTACATCAATTGAATTGATTCATCTAGATGTTTGGGGGCCGTATAGACAATCAAATCACAATAATCTTAGTTACTTCCTTACTATATAATTGATGATAATTCAAAAACTACCTGGGTCTTTCTGTTCACTCATAAAACACAAGTATTCAATCTTATTCAAACTTTTACCTCTTTAGTCAAAAATCAATTTCATAAATCTATTCAAGTTGTCAGATCAGACAATGGTACTGAGTTTACTAATTAAGAAGTCCAAACTCTTTTTAAGTCCCTTGGTATTATACATAAAACTTCTTGTCCTGCTACTCCTCATCAAAATGGACAGGCTAAAAGAAAGCATCAACACCTGTTAAATGTTGCTAGTAATTAAAAGTTTCAGTCAAACCTACCAAATATTTTTTGGGGAGATTTAATTCTCATAGCTACACATCTCATCAACTTGCTTCCTGTTAAGAGTCTGAATTTCAAATCTCCTTTTGAACTTTTATTCAATGTCACTCCTGATTATCTTCAACTCAAAGCATTTGGGTGTTTGTGTTATGCTACTCAGTTACTAAATTTTGATAAGTTCTCAGCTAGAGCTGTCAAGGGTGTTTTTATGGGTTATCCTTTTGGTAAAAAAGGTTACAAAATTACGAATCTTGAGTCCAGAAAATATTTTTACTCAAGAGATGTGCAGTTCATTGAAACTGTATTCCCTTTTCATGTTTCCACACTTGATTCTCAACAACTGTCTCATTCATGGTTTCCAAATATTACTTCTGTTTCTGATGATACTCCTATTTCGTCTCATCCTGATGATCAACATTCTCATGTAGTACCTGATTCTAGATCATCTTCTATTGATACTAATCCTAATAATACTACTAGTGGTTCTATCATTCATTCCAGGCCATTTATAGTTAAACAATTTCCTGCCAGATTTAAGGACTTTACAGGATTACCATCTACTCATGCAGTTTTACCATCTCTGTCCACCTCCACTGATGCTTCAGGTATGGTATCTTCACAAAATCTTTGTCATATTCAAAATTATCTGTCATATTCCTCTCTTTCTCCTACATATCAAACTTATCTTGTTGCTACTTCCAAGATTCCAATACCTTATACATTTTAACAAGCTGCTTTACATTCTCATTAATTTCAAGCCATGAAAGCAAAAATTGATGCTCTTGAAAATAACCATACTTTGGAAATAGTTTTAAAACCTCCTGATCACCACATAGTTGATTGTAAATGGATTTTAAGGTTAAGTATCTACCATATAGTGTAGTTGAATGTTACAAAGCTCGACTGGTTGCTCGAGGCTTTATTCAAACTCACGGTATTCACTACTTTGACACTTATGCACTAGTTGCCAAGATTATCACTTTTAGATTACTTTTGTCTACAACAACTGTTAATCATTGGCCAGTTTATCAACTTGATGTCAATAATGCATTTTTGAATGGTGATCTCTTAGACACTGTTTATATGAAGATTCCTCCTGGTTATGCTTCTCTTTCTTCTCATTGTCCTTCTGATGTTACTGGTTATGTCTGCAAGCTTATCAAGTCTCTGTATGGATTCAAACAAGCTCCTAGATGCTAGTTTGTAAAAATTTCTCCAACTCTGAAACAATACAAGTTTACTCAGTCTCACAGTGAGAATAGTTTGCTTAAACTTCAGAGAAATGATGACTTTGTGGTTATGCTCATCTATGTAGATGATATTTGTAATAACCCCAATTTTTGGAAATTTTTGAAACCCTTATGAATAGTGTTTTTGCTGAATGAGAAAACTGTTCATGCCACGCTATGTAGGGGTTCTGTTATTGATCTTATGGGATATTATTAGTATTCTATGTGGTATATAAGTGTATGTAAAGATCGTCAGAATCCAATTCTGAACACTTTGATTTTTCCCGGAAATCCACTAGATACAGAGAGAATTGAGTATAAGGTAACAGGATAAAAAGGATTTAAATTAAAGGATTATAAGAGAGGATCATAAAAGGAATACAATATATTGAGAAAGGTTAAGGGAACCTAAGTAATAAGATCCCGGGTATGATCCCTCAAACGATAAACGAAAACGAAAGTTAAGCGAACCGTATAACAGATCAGCGGTCATTAGGCAAACGATTAGGAAGTTAATCAAAGGGATTAGTGGGAATGATGTCATCCAACCAATAGAAAGAGGACAAGGAGGGGAGGATTACATCACGAGGATGACATAGGCATGACAAGAAAGGAAGGAGATGTGGTGACTTTTTAACCACACAAAACCAAGGGCAACTAGGTAATTCACTAAAGCAAACAACAAAAATCAACCAACCAAAAGAAAATCAAACCAAAACACAAAAATCTCTCTTCTTCTTCTTCATGCTCTCGGGTTTTTTCTTAAAAAATGAAAGTCCAAGCTCCTCCACTTACTATTTAGCAAGGTAATTATCTAAGCTTCCCCATGGATAGTTACATACTTCCTATAAGTTTAAGCTTCTAATTCCAAGCCAATCTTTTTCTATAAATCATGAAAGAAGATGATGAATAGTGTTTTCAAGAACTAAAATTTGTGTTCTTGAAGTTTTGTTTAGATTAAGCTTGGATAAGGGCTTTAAAGGTGATTCCAAGCCATTCTCTTGATTCTCCACTCTCCAAGGAAGGTATAAACTACAAACCCTAGCTTTAGTTTTGAGTAATTAGGATTGAATGTGTTTGATATAGCATATGTGAAGCATGATGCTTGATTGGTTGAAGTTTGGTTGAGTTTGTAGAGATTAGTTGGTTTTGTTGCATTGTTGGAGTTGTAAATCTTGGTAATTAGTTAAAGAACCTAAGTAAAGCTTTTAGTTCATGTGAGGAATAAGTATAAATGGTTAATGTGGATTTGTTGGGGCTGTTATGATGTGGTTTGGAGGGATATTGGTTGTATGATTGATTTGGGGTTGATTTGTGGTTGGTATTGAATGGTTTAAAATTGGGAAAACGCGTAAACATAGCCGTCGTAACGTCCGATTTTCTTTAGACTGTTTTTGTGCATAACATTAGGACCCGAGAACCCCCTGCTAGTTTATGACCACTTCCTTGTTTAGATAGCTCATGTTACGAGCTTCGTTTTGATATGTAGTTCGTTCGATTCCGATGCACGGTTTAGGAGAAACGACCGTTTCAAGTAACGGCGTTTCACCAACGAAACTTTTCCCCTCGCCTTACTTTGAAACATAGATTAAAGACCAAAAAGGGTTAATTAATGTATGAAACATTTATGGTAAGTGTGTTAGGCAGTTGGTAAGACACTCGCGAAGGAATCGCTTTAAAACTCGTAAAGGTTAAATTATTAAAAATGGTGGAGCCGAGGGTACCCGAGTGGCTTAAGCGAATCAGTGAGCGCAAAACAAGCGTTAGAGTCTAAGTTAGTTAAAGTATAGATTTACAAGTGACTTTGGTTTAATTCCAACTTACTTGTTGTTTATAGGTTACCAGACTCATCCCGAGCCATTCGTAACCCCAGTCGCTCAGGCAAGTTTTCTACCCGTTATACTGTTGTTGTGATGTAAATATATGTATATGCATTATCTTGTGATATTGCATGATTGTTATTAGCAAATTTTGCGATATATTGGAGCATGCTAATATGGTATATATGCATGTCTGTTTCGTAATCTGGTTATCTATCTGTTGATTTCAATGCTTATAGTTGCATAATACCTATGCTAAAAATAAGCAAGTAGTTGCGTATACCCTTAGTATAGGGGATAAAAGGTGAACATATTTCTAAACCGGGAGTCGATGTTCCCGAGTATATATATATATATATATTTATTTATTTATATATATATATGGATATAGTTTTTAAAACTATTAATCGAATAAGGTTTATTCGATAACTTTAACTTTATTTTATTATTGAATATTATTTCGAATATTATTCGAAGGCGTATGACTCCTTTACATTATTTATTGAATATTATTTGAATATTCATTTGAGGATGTATGACTCCTTTATTTTATTTAATGAATATTATTTATAATATTCATTCGAGGTATTATGACTCAGCTTATTTTATTTATTGAATATTATTTGAATATTCATTTGAGGATCTATGACTCCGATTATTTGCTGAGATATATTCTTTATTTTATTAAAGAATAAGGTGTCGATAATCAAACTTATTTTTGATTATTCAAATAAAGATATTACTTTCGTATAAGTATATCTTTGATTATTTGCTATTCATTTCAAGTATAAGTTTTAATACTTCTACTTCAATTATTTTATAAAGATTATTTTTTTATGGGAATATTATTTAAATAATAATATTCAGACATTTTCTAAATATTCTGGGGACTGATTTACTTCATTAAATCAGTTTTACTCCAAACACTCTTTAAAGTGTTTTCGAGTCTTTAAAATGATTTTCAAAAGTTAGAGCGGATCCCAAAACTATTTTTATATTTAAGATCTTCCTTTTAAAAAGGGGATTTAAATACTCGCTCAAAACCTGGGGGATCCGGCTCGGTGGTGTGTTTTATATTCGCAACAAGGTTGCTGTCTTGGTAAAAGAGTTTTTGATTACTTACCCAATATTCGGGAAGTAAAATTCTTGGAACAAGTTAATCCATTAACAGGCATCGCCTGGGAAATATCGGTGAGTTTTCCTTTCCAACTAGGTACGACTTCTTGGTGGAGCCGTATCAACAAGTTTCTACTTGGGGAAAGGGGGAAACGAGCTTTACGTTTCAGAGTCATGGATTTCATCTGAACTAGGAGTGGCGTAAGTGGTCGAGTAGCGCCGGCCCAGCCTTATTATATTGGCCCAAATGGCCTGGAAGTTCCGCTAAGGCGGTCCATTCCTTAGGAGTTCAGTGTTCGGTTGACAAGTAAATCCGACAGGTTCTCCTCTACATGTAGAAAATGGTGGGGTTGTACTACTACGACTGATCATCGTAAGTGGTCTTCCTGGCGCGGCAAACTCCTGTAATGAGTTCATCATCCAATTGGATAATTTTTGCAACACTACCCAGAGCACTTCGATGGAAAGGCTACGGTTGGGCGATTGTTGAGTGTTGGCAGGGTCAAGTTTTCAAAATGATGTTTACATCAAATGAAGTATCTCGTAACTTCATTTTATTTTGATAATATTTTAAAGATTTAATCTATTCAAATCTTGTCTTATAGTCTCATCTATGTGATGAACTTTTGAAGCTAATTTATAACTTGAACGGTGGTAGTTCAAGTAGTATTTGGGAAAGATATAAGTATATTGGGGTATCTTGTAACTTCATCTTTTAACCTTATATCTAATTAATAATTGTCTTATGAATGACAAAGATTTTCAGAAAAACGTTGAGACAAGGTTAGATATATGAGATCACCTTGCAACGATATTTTTTTATACAGTTATACACTGGGACTTTGTGTATATTATGCATGGAAGAGGACTTCCAATATTTTGAAAAGTATATATGTATATATACTGAATATTTTGCGACTTCATCGCATTAAGATATCAAACTTGGTTCATTTCTTTTGACCAAGACTTTCATGAGTATTATGAGTAGGCTCATATATTGTAAATCATTATACATATTATTTTGGTGGGCTTGCTGCTCACCCTTGCTTTATTTCTTCATCACACAACAACAGTTAGGAAAGATGGCCAGACTCCAGCAGACCCAGCGCAAGCGCGTGGGAAGCGTCCTGCGTCTTCCCGTTGATGTTGTAGCTGCTATAGCTGCAGAGGTAGATCTATTGTAGATCAGACCATCTACTTTTAAGAATCAATTATGTATAATTATAACTTGTGGCAGATAATGGCAATTAACTGTAAATTTATCAAGTAATCATTTTGGGTTGTAATAACTTTTAAATTGTGGATTCAAAGACTTGTACTTATTTAAATTTCATCTCTGAGACTATAACGGGTTGTGGTGTGTGTTAGTGTGGGGTCACAGCATAAGGTTATTTATTAATTAAGTGAAGTGATATTGTGGAAAGAAAGACCATGACGACCCGGATCCCCGACCCCGGATCTGGGGGTGTTACAGAAATGGTATCAGAGCTAAGCGTTATAAACCTCAGAGATGATGGGACGTTAAGATAATAAGATTCACTAAGATAATAAGAACTCTTGCCAAGTTCATAGTCGGGCTACCTAACGTAGTACTGACGGTTAAAACCCTTATGGGAACCCTTATAAATATCGTGATAGGAGCGTAGTTCGTTATCGTATATGGTAGCGGGACTCCGAACCCTGAAGTTGAGGAACATCAACGCGATGATGTTTTATTAGTTATTGGAGATCAGATTGTGGATCCGATAGAGTGTCCTAATGCAGGACCGGATGATGTTGATATTGAGGATGTTGTCCTAGTAGGGATAGTTGTTGAGAAGGACCCCATGGAGGATCCTGACAGGATTGGATAAAGGACCACTGATGAATTGATGACCATGGTTTGGTCGACTACCAGAGGTAGGATTGGCCGGTCACTACCGGAGGTTCGTTCAAGTTGTAAAGATAGTAGCCCCTTTAACGCGGCTTACTCGTAAGACTGAGAAGTTCGAATGGACAGAGAAATGCGAGAACAGCTTTCAAGAACTGAAGCAGAGGTTGGTGATGGCCCCTATGCTGGCATTGCCGGATGGAAAAAGGAGATTTTATGATTTGTAAGTGACGCTTCGCATAAGGAATTAGGGTGCTTCTTAGCACAGCAAGATAATCGCGTCTGCGTCAAGACAATTAAGGTAATATGAAATTTGATATCACCGCCCATGAGCTTAGGCTCGTGGCAATAGTTTTACCCTAAAGATTGGAGGCACTACTTGTATGGAGAGAAGTGCGAGAATTACCTAAGCCATAAGTGCTCTAGTACATTCTTACGTAGAAAGAGCTCAACATACGCCAGAGGAGGCGGTTAGAGCTAATCAAGAATTATGATTGGCAGATTCTTTATCATTCGGGGTAAGCCAATATGGTGGCTGATGCCCTTATTAAAAAGGAGAGACTCAAGATGATAATGTCTTTTGGAGAGTTTATAAGAGATTTTGAGAAAATGGAAATAGTAGTGAAGGTAACCGGAGCCGGTACCGAAAAGCTGTTTGAGATAGCAATACAGCCTGAATTATTGGAAAAGATCATATTGTGCCAGAAAAAGTTATGAATGAAGGCAGAGAGCCAACAAATAGATAAGAGGTTAATATCGAGAAAGATGATAAGGGAATAATGAGGTATTCCTATAGAATTTGGGTTCCGAAAGTTCAAAAGCGTAAGGATGAGATCTTAGATGAAAGCTAGTTTGAGGAATAAGATTTAGAGCAAACCCTGAACGTGATAGTCAGGGAGGTCGCCATCAAGATAGAAGGAACCCATGACATAATGGAGTGGAAAATGAGGATTTTAAATTAAAAGATGACCCCAATTATGGGGAGTAGGATGAAACATTTCATACTAAGGAAATAGAAAGTCGAGTAAGGAAAGGAGACCCGAGACGGTACTCCTATACGGCAATTCATGGACCTGTCTAAAAAGAACTTAGACTATTATCCCCAACCACCACCCTGAGGAGACAGTGCGGTGGGAAATTCTTTCATCACCTTTAAGTCGCTAAGCTCTCAGAGTTCCAAGGAACAAGCTGACCTAGTCGAGGCAAGAGCCTGGCTAAAGGAAATAGATGAATCATTTGAGACTCTAAATGATTGACGAACCACAAAAGACTGTTTTATCACTTACCCTCCTAAGAGAGAGACCACCCGCTGGTGAAAGGCCAAGGAAGACACGGAGCAAGAGATTATAATAAACTGATTTAAGTTCAGTCAATTGTTTTCAGGAAAGTACTTCCCAAGGTTATGGAGATAGTGTAAAAGCTTAAGAGCCAGAATAAAGGCAGACGAGTATGATGAATTATGAATCTAAGTTGTAAAAGTTATCAAGATTCGTTCTGAAGACACGAATCCAGAATGACGGGATGTTTGAAATCAATGCTTATGTTGTGTTGGTTCATGAAATAACGATAAGAGAAAGGAATATAAAGGCAAGAGAGTTGAGGAATGATAAGGGAGTTGGGTATGAGGAAACCCTAAAGACTCGTAGAAATAGAAATAGAAAAGTATGTAATCGTCCGGATGAGAGTGATTCACCATGAGTTAAATTGATGGTTGAAGGTATAAGAGATACATATATTTTATCCCCTGTAAGTTGGGAAGATTCGAGGAAACCTTGAGATAATTCGAAGGATAAATAATGAGACGCGGATAGACTGAGGAGACAAGAAAGTAAGAAATTAAGAAAATTGGATGAAGGAAGTGACCTTCAAGAAGGTAAAGTGTAAGACCGGTGGCATGATACCCAGAAAGGGAGACGCCAGATATGAAAGATATCCCAACATTGAGATGACTGTTGAGATAAACAACAAAAGTAAATAAGGAATTATTAAGAAGAAGTTCACGTTGAACATGACCAATATCTTCCAGAACATCCATGTTATCATTACCAAATCAGGAAAGAAAAGCAGATGACCATTGTTATCTTTTGGAGGCCATATGGATTGACCTCAATTTGAATAAGGATGCTATTATGAAGTTAGGTATAGACTATCGAGGTGGGAATGATGAATAAGATAATCTATCAAGGATATATGACTTGATTTATACATGGAAGGATGCAGGTACCTTTTAAAGGTGGAATTAAGGATAGAACATTGGTAACTTAAAATGAATCCTAGGGGAATGCATACAGGTTGGCATTTCACCCTTAATAGGGATAGTATGAGTTTTGACAGTATGAATTGAAAATATTAAGGTAATGATGACCTTTAAGGATCAGTGGAGAAATTTTTCAGAAGTATATAGACAATGGTTCTAGTAATAGTGAATGGTATTTTGATATGCCCTGTATCTAGGGAATACAGGAGGAACGATTCAAGGATAACCTTAGAGGTTTTGCAATGAGAAAGGTAATATTCAAAATTCTCAAGAATGGAAATGTTGATAAAGGAAATATGACGTAATTATAATGATGCCAAGTGAGGCACGTGTTAAACCACGAGAAGGTATGGATCGAACCAATAATGGTCGAAATTGTTCAGGGCAATTAGGACTTAAGATAAAAGATGTTCTAATTATGATTGAGAGTCAGTCATGACAGTGATTAACCTCTAAAGAATGAGGCAATAACTTATGGAAAAATGGTGATTTTTTTTACTCATCAGATTTTAAGGAAAACATCTTCACATAAGCTGTGATTGAAATAAGGTGGAAAAATTTATTTGGAGGTGGTTAAAATGACATTGACTGTAAGGAAATTTTACTATCAGTAAAGGCCAAAGAGGTGGCCGACACTTTAAAGGTATGAGGATAATTATAGGCGCTTGTGCCAAAGGAATACAATGATGATGGTTAAAGCTATGCAGATTGTATTATGGTTTGGAAGATTGACATTCCTTCTGATGACTGTGCAATACCCAACCGTAATAGTAGTTGGCAAAGGTTTAATTCTTGTAATTGCCATGAACGGGCTATCTATCTTAGGAGGTACTATCTTGAGAATAAGCCAGGACCATGTTTCCAAAAAGGACTAGACGAACCTTTGAGTTAAGTCTTCTATCTAAGGCATATGATTAAAAATGGTATTAACCTGCTATCGTTGCTATGATTGAAACTCTTCTGCAATTTTATCTGTTACATGTCATGAAAGTACGTCAGAGTTTGGAGTGTTCTTCATGAATTGTGATTGGTGGTTATGTTAACTCCTTAGGAGAATTAGATACGACCTGTATGGACTCCGTATGGTTAGCTATTAAGACTTCATGGAAAATGAATGACGACAGTAGGTCAGTGGTGGACCATAGTAAGGCAGCAATGATTCTGCGAGTATTGAGCTGATTACAACCGTGAGAGTTGTATTGGAATGGGTGTTGAGATTGAGTACCCCTAATCGGGTCGTGGTAGTGTATAAGTTATCATTAATAGACTAATTAAGTAGAGTATCTATATAGTGAATTATTATTCTTTCTTATCAATAGAGAGTCGTATTATTATACGAGGAAGGTTGCGGTGCAAGCATAGAATTCTAGTAACGATGATGTCTAGAATGAGATCCCAGGTTCGATTTTCGATGTCGAGGGAGTTTCAAAGGTAATTGTGTATAAGCTCGAGGAAGGGCATGGGTCCATAGAATGATGGACGGGATAGAGAAAATATTTAGGCACGTGAAATACGATGCTATAATACTTGATGTTGATATAAATACATATATGTTTTGTTCTCCTATGACAAACCTCTATAGTTCAGAGGTAGATTCCAAGCCAGATATTTTGTGGCAGTATATTTTTTCATATATACAATTCTCTTCAGTTCGTTCTTTTCTCTTCTTTTCATTTCATGTAAGCTGAGAAGAACAACCCTTCCAGAAAGGGGAGGTATTGCCGAATGACTATCTATCTGTGTGATAGAAGCCTAGTAGGATACCAGCTATTGTTTAATTGCTTGTCAAGTACTAAAGGCTGGCCACCTTCTGTACTAACTATGCGATATAACAAGTGTTCATGATCTTAGTGATCTCTCAACAAATTCCTTTACTTCTATTTGATTGATCAAATTTTGGAAAATAGAAGCAACTGAAAAAGGAGTAATAAAGTGGTGGTAGTATGCGGAATGGGAACACATTCGTGATACTAAGGTTGACGTGGTTATTAAAAGGTTATAGAACGCTAACGAGCAAAAGTATAACCAGTATAATATTAGGAACGGAAGGTAGTAGCGATTACGAACTGGAAAAGAATGGGTATTGAGAAGCAGAAGCTCTAATGTTAAAAGCAATAATGAGAGTCTGTGCAATAGACTTGAAAGAATTTGGAATGATCACTTAATTCGGATTGAGTTATCTTACGACAATAGATCATATGTCATTATCGAGATGTCGCCTTATGAGATCATTGAGGGAAGACAATGTCGATCTCCCTTATGTTAGGATGAAGTTGTAGAGCGCAAGATGCTCGGATCCGCAGTAGTCCAAAGGACCAAGGATATGATAGATCTAATCAGAGGACGGCTGGTAGTAGCCCAAGATGGTCATGATAAGTATGTTGATTTGACACGAAAGGATAAAGAGTATGTTATAGGGGACCTAGTAATGTTATAGGTATCCCTTGGAAAGGATTGATGAGGTTCGGAAAGAAAGGAAAGCTAAGTCTACAATTTGTTGGACCCTTGGATATATTAAGACGTTTGGGAAGTTAGCATATGAGCTAGCCCTAACCCCGAACATGTAGCAGGTCGTAACGTGTTTCACGTATCAATGTTAAGGAAGTGTAATTCAGATGCCAGATAAATAGGGGCATATGAGCGCATAGATATGCAACCCGACGTAACCTATATGGAGCAACCAGGAAGGGTTATAGAGTGAAAAGGAACGAGTGCTTAGGAGAAGGGTTATCAAACTAGTAAGAGTTTGATGGTAGAACCACAATGTGGGAAAATTGACTTGAGAGTTAGAAAGTGCAATACTAAGAAAGTATCCCTATTTATTTCTATCCGATTCCGGGACGGAATCCTTTTAAGGAGGAGAGACTGTAATAACCCCAATTTTTGGAAATTTTTGAAACCCTTATGAATAGTGTTTTTGCTGAATGAGAAAACTGTTCATGCCACGCTATGTAGGGGTTCTGTTATTGATCTTATGGGATATTATTAGTATTCTATGTGGTATATAAGTGTATGTAAAGATCGTCAGAATCCAATTCTGAACACTTTGATTTTTCCCGGAAATCCACTAGATACGGAGAGAATTGAGTATAAGGTAACAGGATAAAAAGGATTTAAATTAAAGGATTATAAGAGAGGATCATAAAAGGAATACAATATATTGAGAAAGGTTAAGGGAACCTAAGTAATAAGATCCCGGGTATGATCCCTCAAACGATAAACGAAAACGAAAGTTAAGCGAACCGTATAACAGATCAGCGGTCATTAGGCAAACGATTAGGAAGTTAATCAAAGGGATTAGTGGGAATGATGTCATCCAACCAATAGAAAGAGGACAAGGAGGGGAGGATTACATCACGAGGATGACATAGGCATGACAAGAAAGGAAGGAGATGTAGTGACTTTTTAACCACACAAAACCAAGGGCAACTAGGTAATTCACTAAAGCAAACAACAAAAATCAACCAACCAAAAGCAAATCAAGCCAAAACACAAAAATCTCTCTTCTTCTTCTTCATGCTCTCGGGTTTTTTCTTAAAAAATGAAAGTCCAAGCTCCTCCACTTACTATTTAGCAAGGTAATTATCTAAGCTTCCCCATGGATAGTTACATACTTCCTATAAGTTTAAGCTTCTAATTCCAAGCCAATCTTTTTCTATAAATCATGAAAGAAGATGATGAATAGTGTTTTCAAGAACTAAAATTTGTGTTCTTGAAGTTTTGTTTAGATTAAGCTTGGATAAGGGCTTTAAAGGTGATTCCAAGCCATTCTCTTGATTCTCCACTCTCCAAGGAAGGTATAAACTACAAACCCTAGCTTTAGTTTTGAGTAATTAGGATTGAATGTGTTTGATATAGTATATGTGAAGCATGATGCTTGATTGGTTGAAGTTTGGTTGAGTTTGTAGAGATTAGTTGGTTTTGTTGCATTGTTGGAGTTGTAAATCTTGGTAATTAGTTAAAGAACCTAAGTAAAGCTTTTAGTTCATGTGAGGAATAAGTATAAATGGTTAATGTGGTTTTGTTGGGGCTGTTATGATGTGGTTTGGAGGGATATTGGTTGTATGATTGATTTGGGGTTGATTTGTGGTTGGTATTGAATGGTTTAAAATTGGGAAAATGCGTAAACATAGCCGTCGTAACGTCCGATTTTCTTTAGACTGTTTTTGTGCATAACATTAGGACCCGAGAACCCCCTGCTAGTTTATGACCACTGCCATGTTTAGATAGCTCATGTTACGAGCTTCGTTTTGATATGTAGTTCGTTCGATTCCGATGCACGGTTTAGGAGAAACGACCGTTTCAAGTAACGGCGTTTCACCAACGAAACTTTTCCCCTCGCCTTACTTTGAAACATAGATTAAAGACCAAAAAGGGTTAATTAATGTATGAAACATTTATGGTAAGTGTGTTAGGCAGTTGGTAAGACACTCGCGAAGGAATCGCTTTAAAACTCGTAAAGGTTAAATTATTAAAAATGGTGGAGCCGAGGGTACCCGAGTGGCTTAAGCGAATCAGTGAGCGCAAAACAAGCGTTAGAGTCTAAGTTAGTTAAAGTATAGATTTACAAGTGACTTTGGTTTAATTCCAACTTACTTGTTGTTTATAGGTTACCAGACTCGTCCCGAGCCATTCGTAACCCCAGTCGCTCAGGCAAGTTTTCTACCCGTTATACTGTTGTTGTGATGTAAATATATGTATATGCATTATCTTGTGATATTGCATGATTGTTATTAGCAAATTTTGCGATATATTGGAGCATGCTAATATGGTATATATGCATGTCTGTTTCGTAATCTGGTTATCTATCTGTTGATTTCAATGCTTATAGTTGCATAATACCTATGCACGAATCTCTTTATAATATGATTATGATTGTAACGTAATATAATCCCTCTAAAATTAAATAAATCAAGTAGTAATTGGCCAATGACACAACGGGCTTGTGCGGTCATAGCCTTCCAACATGATAAAAAAGTAGTTCTTATTTTTGAATCATTGTCGGTTCGTGCTACATCCGAGGGCTTTGATTTCGAAATAAGAAATACTTGTCTATTACATAGAGATGTGTACATTGAATAAGAATCTAAAGGTCGGTACGTGCTACAGCCATGGGCCTTTGGGGACTGATTCAACTGTACGGAATGTTGGGTTAGACTTGACTTAGAATATTGAGTTTGTCGTGCTACAGCCGAGACTCAATTATTCAAGAGGCTAAAGTTTGATTAGGGAATAACATGAGATGTAATTGACAAGAGTTGTCTGCCTATTGAACATTACAAGGCGGTTCGTGCTACAGCCGGGGTCGTGTAATGGAATGTAGGATCCCTATTCTCAGTAGCATTATGAATGCTTAATTTTTCACGTAGGGGGTTGAATAAATTAGGAAAACTAGTGGGAGCCACTTATGAATAAAAACCGATTCATATAGTGTTTTAAAATGAAATCGAATATTTGCTAAGTGTTGTTATGTGTTTATCATTTACAGATTTACTTTGTACGTTATGTCTTCTGCACTATCACTCAGGAGCATACTGGATGCTCACAAATTGATTGGTCCTAATTATGCTGACTGGCTTCGAAACTTGAGAATTGTTCTCAGGATTGAGAAGCTGGAATACGTGATTGACTCACCTAAGCCTACTGAACCTGCTAGTGATGCACATAATGATGAACATGTTGTGTATCGTAAGTGGATAGATGATGCAAATGTTGCTCAATGCATCATGCTAGCTTCCATGAACATTGAGCTACAGAAGCAACATGAGCATATGGATGCTCACACTATCCTCATGCATCTACAAGAGTTGTATGATGTGGCGGGGAGGACAGCTCGATATGAGTTATCGAAGGAGCTGTTCGGTTGTAGGATGTCTGAGGGATCATCTGTGAATGACCATGTACTTAAGATGATCAATTTGATTGAATGTCTTGGACAACTTGGTTTTGCCATGGATGGGGAGCTGAGCCAAGACTTGGTCTTGCAATCGCTTCCGAGTTCGTTCTCGCAGTTTGTTGTGAACTTTCACATGAATAAGTTGGATGTCAGCCTGCCTGAACTCCACAACATGTTGAAGACTGCGGAATCGAATTTTCCCCTTAAGAAGAGTTCTGTTCTTCTAATTGGTGAAGGTTCCAATCCTAAGAAAAGGAAGAGGAACCCTTCCAAGAAGAAGAAAGTAGGTGAGAAAACGCCGGTTCCACCAAAAGCTGAAGACCCCAAGAGCAAAGTTGTTTGCTTTCACTGTAACAAGGTGGGGCACTGGAAGAGGAACTGCAAGGTTTACCTTGCAGAATTGAAGAAGAAGAAGGGTAGTGAGACTACCGCTTCTGATTCAGGTATGTTCATGATAGAAGTGAATATGTCATTAAATCAAATTTCTACTTGGGTATTAGGTACCGCCCATGGTTCTCATATCTGCAATTGTTGCAGGGACCAAGGAGAAGTAGGACTCTTGAAGAAGAGGAGGTGATTCTACTGATGGGAAATGGAGCAAGAGTTGCTGCTGAAGATGTAGAATCATTTCATTTACATATGCCTACGGGCAAGACTATTGTTTGAAATAATTGTTATTTTGTTCCCTCGATTGTGAGGAATATTATTCCCATGTTAGACTTGGATGAATTTTCATTTATTATTGAGAATAATGAATATTCTATTCTTAGAGATAATATTCTTTATGGACGTGGTACTTTAAATAATGGTCTATATAAATGTGACATGATTTACTTCAGATTGAACAAACTAATAAAAGAAAAGGGATGATGAAAATCTCACTTCATTGTGGCACTGCAGTCTCCATTTAGTAGACATGGAGAGAGGGCTGCAAATTTGCTAGGAATGGTACACACAGATGTATGTGGACCAATGTCTACGCAAGCCATGGGTGGATTTTCATACTTCATTACTTTCATAGATGATAGATCTGGATTCGGATATATGTTTGATGAAACACAAGTCTGAGGCCTTTGAAAAGTTCAAAGAATATAAGTATGAAGTGGAGAAACAACCAAACATAGTATTATAACTCTTCGATCAGATCGAGGTGGTGAATACTTTAATGGAGTGTTTCTAGATTATCTCTAAGTAAATGGTATAGTCTCCCACTGGACTCCTCTAGATTGGTATCTGAAAGAAGAAATCGAACTTTGTTAGACATAGTTCGGTCCATGATGAGCTATGCAAATCTTCCAGTATTCCTATGGGGTTATGCATTGGAAACCTTAGCATATTTACTGAATATGGTGCCTTCCAAAATCTATTCCTCAAACTTCGTATGAGATATGGAAAGAAAGGAAACCGAGTCTTAAACACGTTAAGATTTGGGGATGTCCAAGCTTATGTCAAGTAAGTTGACCCAGATAAGCTGGAATATCGATCCGTAAAATGTAGTTTTGTGGGATATCCTAAAGAGACTTTAGGGTATTACTTTTACACCGATCATCGGGTGTTTGTATCCAAACATGCTACCTTCTTGGAAAAGGAGTTTATCCTTGAAGGAAACAGTGGGAGCAAAATTGAACTTGATGAAGTTCAAGAAGCACAAACTGCTACGGATCAAGTGGAAACACCTGTTCTGACTGAACAACTTTTTGTGGAACAACCCATTCATAGATCAGGGAGAGTGTCTCGCCAACCTGAGAGGTAATATGGCCTTGTCATTGAGAATGACAATGAGTTATCGATCATTAATGATGACGACCTTGTGACCTATAATGAGGCTATGAGTAGTGTTGACTCAGAGAAATGGCATAGTGCCATGAAATCCAGAATGGAATCTATGTATACGGTATACAAAAGATAGATTATAGCAGATGGCCAGGTGGAGACCTATAAGGCCAGGCTTTTGGAAAAAGGATTCAAACAAAGGAAATGGATTGATTTTGATGAAACTTTTTACCTATAGCCCTGTTAAAATCAGTTCGGATTTTGCTTGCGATTGCTGCTTACTACGACTATGAGATCTGGCTTATAGCCAGATGGTTTTCTTTCCAAGGGAAATGAAAGCCTAGTGTGTAAGCTACTGCGAACCATATGTGATTTAAAGCAAGCTTCTCGAAAGATGGAACATTCATTTTGATGAGACAATCAAAGAGTTTGATTTTATCAAAAACGTAGATGAACCATGTGTCTACAAAAGGGATAGTGGGAGCGCGGTAACATTTCTTGTATTGTATTGAAATAGAGTTGACACACATAACAACATAGCAGACCCACTCACAAAGCTACTTTATAAAAGTCACTTTGATCGTCATAAAGACAAGATGGGTATTAGATACCAGAGTGATTGGCTTTAGTACAAGTGGGAGATTGAAAGGAATATGTCCTAAGTCCAATCATGCATTAGGATTTAGGAATAACTTTTATGTAATCTGTTTTGATTTCATTGATATTAATAAAGACTTGTTTTGTTTTTATTACGGGCTTTATCTATTTAAGTGTTTAAATAAGATATACCATAGTTTAGAGTAAAGCTTTTTATGGATTATGATGAGATCATAATAGTGAGACCTAAAAAGATGATAACTCTAAACTTAAATAGTTCCTGGTCATAGGATTACTAACTGGTAATTAATAATTCGCAAAGATCGGTACATACTATGCTTGCTTCATTATGAAGGATGTCTGTTCTCATAGACATTTGTGTGGTGACACTATAGCTAGTATGTAGGTGCTTATTATGGAATAAGTTCACTGAACATGACTCGCACAGCTGAACAACTGATGGAGTTCACTCACGTGTCAGCAGTTGTTCACATAGTGATAGTTGTACAAGTATCCTTAGACTTGAGGTCATCATAGTCATCTTATGTACACTGAACTATGCTTTGCTTTGGTTCTTAGTCTCCAGGGACAATTATTAGGGCTCTTCTGGGTATAGGAATTTGTACATGAAGATAGTGTATGATCAATAAAGGATCTACCCCTTCCAGTGAAGGAAGCGAATGTTCAAGGCTGATCCACTTATGCTAGTTCAGGAATCTCTGGCCAGAGTAAATGAAATTAGAAAGGAGTTTCTAATTTGCATAGAACTACGCATAGTAAATGGTAAGCAAAGTGATTGAATTAGATAGGCTTGACACGAGATCCATGCCTTGTATTTAATCGGGACATTGTAGGGTAGAAGGAGTTTATTGTACGGTAACTATTCACTGAATAGGTTCTTGGTATTCTAAGCAGTGAATTCATATTATCCGGATAGTCGCGCTATGCTGAGAAGTATCCCTCACGATGTAGAATAAATGTGATTAATTAATTAATCATATTTAATAAATTAGAGAATTTATATAAATAATGATAAAATAGTTTTATTATTATTTATTTCTACTACCGGCTTAATATTGAACCTACAGGGTCACACCATAAAAAGAGAATAATTTAATGGTGGAGGAATTAATTAATAATGGCTAATAATTATTTATTTATGAAATAAATAATTAATTGGCAAATTTAATAATTGATTAAATGAGATTTAATTGATTATAAATTAATTAAGAAAAGTTCTTAATATTATTAATTAAGGATTTAATTTTTGGAAATTAAATCAAGAGAGAGAATTATTTCTAAAGTATTTAGAAAAAGGATTAATAATTAAAAGGTGTTTTAATTATTAATGAGAATAATAAATGGGATAATAATAATATTATTTATGGGAAAATTTCAGCTGAAAATTTTGCCTATAAATACACTATTATAGACCCTATTTTATTCCAACCCACATCAAACCCGAAAACCCAAAAAGTTTGGAAAATCCAATTATCTCCACCTCCTTCCTCCTCCTTAACATCGTTTTCTTGGTTGATACCGGTGGAGTGCTTCACACTTGAGGAGCAACTGCTAAGGATCTCTGATCGTTGTCTCCGAATTATTTTAAAAGGTTAGATTCGATCCCTCGAATTTTTATTCACGATTTATATGCTTTTATTCGGATTTTATATGTGTAAAAGTGTTTTGCCATGCCCCCGCTGCGATTAAAATCCAACAGCCATTTCTCTGAGTCAACACTACTCATAGCCTCATTATAGGTCACAGGGTTGTCATCATCAATGATTGACAACTCATTGTCATTCTCAATGATAAGGCCATAATACCTCTCAGGTTGGCGAGACACTCTCCCTGTCCTACGAATGGGCTGTTCCACAGAAGGTTGTTCAGTCTGAACAGGTGTTTCCACTTGATCCGTAGTAGTTTGTGCTTCTTGAACTTCATCAAGTTCAATTTTGTTCCCACTGTTTCCTTCAAGGATAAACTCCTTTTCCAAGAAGGTAGCATGTCTGGAGACAAACACCCGATGATCGGTGTAAAAGTAATACCCCAAAGTCTCTTTAGGATATCCCACAAAATTACATTTTACGGATCGAGATTCCAGCTTATCTGGGTCAACTTTCTTGACATAAGCTGGACATCCCCAAATCTTAACGTGTTTAAGACTCGGTTTCCTTTCTTTCCATATCTCATATGGTGTTTGAGGAACAGATTTGGAAGGCACCTTATTCAGTAAATATGCTGAGGTTTCCAATGCATAACCCCATAGGAATACTGGAAGATTCGCATAGCTCATCATGGACCGAACCATGTCTAACAAAGTTCGATTTCTCCTTTCAGATACCCCATTTAACTGTGGAGTATATGGAGGAGTCCACTAGGAGACTATACCATTTTCTTTGAGATGTTCTAGAAACTCTCCATTCAAGTATTCACCACCTCGATCCGAATCGAAGAGTTATAATACTGTGTTTGGTTTATTTCTCCACTTCATGTTTATATTCTTTGAACTTTTCAAAGGCTTCAGACTTGTGTTTCATCAAATACACATATTAGAATCTAGATTTATCATCTATAAAAGTAATGAAGTACGAAAATCCACCCATGGCTTGCGTAGACATTGGTCCAAATACATCTGTGTGTACCAGTCCTAGCAAATCTGCAGCCTTCTCTCCATGTCCACTAAATGGAGATTTGGTCATTTTACCCAATAGACAAGACTCGCATGTAGGATATGATTCAAAATCAAAGGGGTCAAGTAACCCTTCCTTATGCAATGTCCGCAGTCTTTTTTCACTAATATGACCTAGCCTACAGTGCCATAAATAGGTCAGATTTTCATCATCTCATTTTCTTTTATTAGTTTGTTCAATCTGAAGTAAATCATGCTCTACATCACATACATACAGACCATTATTTAAAATGCCACGTCCAAAAAGAACATTATCTATAAAGATAGAACATTCATTATTCTTAATAATAAATGAAAAACCATCCACATCCAACATAGGAATAAAAATAATATTCATCACAATAGAGGAAACGTAATAACAATTATTCAAAATAATAGTCTTGCCCATAGGCATATGTAAACTAAATGATCTTACAGATATGGCCGCAACCCTTGCTCCATTGCCCATACGTAGAATCACCTCATCTTTTTCAAGAGTCCTACTTCCCTTTAGTCCTTGCAACGAATTGCAAATATGAGAACCACAGGCGGTATCTAATACCCAAGTAGAAATTTGACCTAGTGACATATTAACTTCGATCATGAACATGCCTGAATCAAAAGCGGTAGTCTTACTACCCTTCTTCTTCTTCAATTCTGAAAGGTAAACCTTGCAGTTCCTCTTCCAGTGCCCCAACTTGTTACAGTGAAAACAAACAGCTAAATTAGGACCAGTCAACTTGTGAGCATCTAGTATGCTCCGGAGTGATAGTGCAGAAGACATGACGAATATAGTAAATCTGTAAATGATAAACACATAACAACACTTAGCAAATATTCAATTTCATTTCAAAACACTATATGAATCAGGTCTTTATTCATAAGTGTCTTCCACTAGTTTATCTAATTTTTTCAACCCCCTAAGTGAAAATTAAGCATTCATAATGCTAGTGGGAATAGGGATCCTACATTCCATCACACAACCTCGGCTGTGGCACGAAACGTCATGTGATGTTCAATAGGCAGACAACTCTTGTCAATTACATCTTATGTTATTCCCTAATATAAGTTTAGCCTCTTGAATAATTGAGTCACGGCTGTGGCACGACAAACTCAATATTCTAAGTCAAGTCTAACCCAACATTTCGTACGATTGAATCAGTCTCCAACGGCCCACGGCTGTAGCACGTACCGACCTTTAGATTCTAATTCAATGTACACATCTCTATGTAATAGACAAGTATTTCTTATTTCGAAATCAAAGCCCTCGGCTGTAGCATGAAATGACAATAAATTAAAAATAAGAACCACTTTCTACCATGTTGGAAGGCTATGACCAACACAAGCCCGTTGTGTCATTGGCCAATTACTACTTGATATTATTTAATTTTAGAGGGATTATATTACGTTACAATCATAATCATATTATAAAGAGATTCTTCCTTTTAAATTAAATATTTCAAATCAATAATCGATAATCAGATGATTCCCAGATCGGGTGGAGCATTTTCAAGAGGCGTCACTCAATAACCCTTTCTTACAGATAGAAATCTGTTGTTGACAAAATCATCCTTTCTCTCAATATTGAAAATTCATATTCAATTACGTGTTTCATAAACACAAGAATCTCATGATCGTATTCATAATATTTATTGTTAAGGCAAGAAACGATTCCTATTCTAGATTTTCCAGAGCACACCTTATATTGATTTAAGTTCACCTAAATCTATCATCGCATGGTAAATATAGACATATATCTCATATATAAAATTAAATAAACAAGTAAATGTAAAGTGCAATAAAGTAAATGTGTTTGGTTATGGCCCTATCCTATGTGATCTTTATCAAGCTCATGATAAAGATCAAGGTCAATCTAATATGGTGATGGAAATAAATACAACTACTTATTACATAAATCTTCTTCTTTGTTTAGACTTCTTGTATGCCTCGTCTTCTTCTTTGTATCACCTCCATTGGATAGCCTTCTTGAGTCTTCAATTACATTACATGAGTGAAAGTAAAATTAATCTAATGAACTTACAAGAATAACTCGAGTTACATTTGAGATTTATGATTACAAAGATTGACGACATGCAAGTCGTATTTAAAACCAAAACCAAAATCATTACACTAAGGTCGAAAGGTCATAACCATCCACCATGCTCATACAACACATAAAAGCATGTTAAAACACATAATCTGATCTTAACATATCATATTCTCCATGATCTAATCATTAAAAGAAAATATGACAAAAATCAGAAAAATCAGAATCAAATCAGAAAAACAAGAATCACTGTTTACGGGCAGTAAACGACGTCAAACGCCTTACAGAAGAGTCGTTGATAGCTTTAACTATCAGTTTTGTTCAGACGTTCGTTTACCTATGAAATAGGGTATTCATTTGCGTAAATCGGACACCAGACCCAGATTTCAGCAAATCTGCAGCAGCCAATTCAGAATCCATATCTAATATGATTCTCATAATTAGAACAAACATAAATCATGTATATATCAGTATATATACAGATTACATAATCATCTTATGATTATACAGATTACATAATCATCTTATGATTATACAACTCACATGAATATCATATATTCAAAACCATACATATATAAGCATATTATATCAACATTAAATCATGGCGAATCACGTACATGCTCATATATCGAAAACAGTTAAACAAATAAACGAATTAAAATTTTTTCGCAAGTTGCTCTGATGCCATTGAAAGGTTTTTAGCACATAAACGCAGCGAAAACGTAAATTTAATCTTAAAAAAAACCGAAACCCTCCGCATGATCCATGCGAAAAATAATATATTTAATTCGTAGTTCAGTATGTTTACCTTAAGAAGCTTTACGTTAATGGAAAGATGGAGCTCTTTAATGGCGATCCAAACACGATGAACGGAGGTCCTTAGCAGCTGCTCCTCAAGTGTGAAGCACTCCACCGGTATCCACCAAGAAAACGATGTAATGAAGGAGGAGGAGATGGAGAGAATTAGGGTTTTGTAAATCTTTTTGGTTGAGGCAAAAATAGGGTCTATAATAGTATATTTATAGGCAAAATTTTCAGCTGAAAATTTTCCCATAAAATATTATTATTATTAACCCTTTATTATTCTCACTAATAATTAAAACAATTTTTAATTATTAATCCTTTTTCTAAACTCTTTAGAAATAATTCTCTCACTTGATTTAATTTCCAAAAATTAAATTCTTAATTAATAATATTAAGAACCTTTTCTTAATTAATTTATAATCAATTAAATCTCATTTAATCAATTATTAAATTTGCCAAATTAAATATTTATTTCATAAATAAATAATTATCAGCCATTATTAATTAATTCCTCCACCATTATAACATTCTCTTTTATGGTGTGACCCTGTAGGTTCAATATTAAGCCGGTAGTAGAAATAAATAATAATAAAACTATTTTATCATTATTTATATAAATTCTCTAATTCATTAAATATGATTAATTAATTAATCATATTTATTCTACATCGTGAGGGATACTTCTCAGCATATCGCGACTATCCGGATAATACGAATTCACTGCTTAGAATACTAAGAACCTATTCAGTGAGTAGTTACCGTACAATTAATTCCTTCTACCCTGCAATGTCATGATTAAATACAAGGTATGGAACTTGTGTCAAGCCTATCTTTTTTAATCACTTGCTTTCCCATTCACTATGCTTAGTTCTATTTAATGTAAATTAGAAACTCCTTTCTAATTTCATTCACTCTGGCCAGAGATTCCTGAACTAACATAAGTGGATCAGCATTGAACATTCTCTTCCTACACTGGAAGGGGTAGATCCTTTATTGATCATACACTATCTTCGTGTACAAATTCCTATACCCAGTAGAGCCCTTATAATTATCCCTTGAGACTAAGAACTAAACCAAAGCATAGTTCAGTGTACACAAGATGACTATGATGACCTCAAGTCTAAGGATACTTGTACAACTATCACTATGTGAACAACTGCTGACACGTGAGTGAACTCCATCAGTTGTTCAGCTGTATGAGTCATATTCAGTGAACTTATTCTATAATAAGCACCTACATTCTAGCTATAGTGTCACCACACAAATGTCTATGAGAACAGACATCCTTCATAATGAAGCAAGCATAGTATGTACCGATCTTTGCAGATTATTAATTACCAGTTAGTAATTCTACGACCAGGAACTATTTAAGTTTAGAGTTATCACCTTTTAGGTCTCATTATTATGATCTCATCACAATCCATAAAAAGTTTTACTCTAAACTGTGGTATATCTTATTTAAACATTTAAATAGATAGAGCCCGCAATAAAAACAAAACAAGTCTTTTATTAATATCAATGAAATCAAAACAGATTACATAAAAGTTATTCCTAAATCCTCATACATGATTGGACTTAGGACATATCTCTTTCATTCTATATCTTCCAATACTCTTTTGGATCTCAAAGCTTACTATGACTCCGATTGGGGGGGGGGGTGATCCTCTCACACGACATTCTTTAACAGGGTACTGCATTATGCTTGGTCACTCCTTAGTTTCCTGGAAATGCAAGAAACAATATAGCACTTCTCCTTCTTCTGTAGAAGCAAAATATTGTGCTATGGCAGATATCTGTTGTGAAGTCATTTGGCTTGTTGCAGTACTCATAGATTTGATGGTCTTTCCTAAGTTACCTATACATTTCTTCTGTGATTCTCAGTCTGCTATCTATATTGTCTCAAATCCAGTATTTCATGAGTACACCAAACACATAGAAATTGATTTGCATTTAGTTCGGGAACAGTTAGAGAAAGGCTTGCTTCTTCCAACTCACATCTCCACTTCAATTCAACAAGCTGACATGTTTATTAAAGGAGTTGGTTCTAAAACTCTTACTTTACTCAGCTCCAAGTTGAATCTCTGTAATATGTTTCAGACATCCAACTTGAGAGGGGGTGTTACTCATGCTATTGGTTAAGATTAAGTTGACTTAGTTAGTTGGTTACCTAGTCATTAAGTCTTATCAAGTCTTGTATATAAACCCATCCCTGTGCCACATTGTAACTAATTTTCATTCTGTTATATTATTTGCTTCTTCTTCTTTATTTCTCTCTCTAGAATGTAGTTTACATTCACAGATTTGTCAAATTTCGACTTGTTAAATTACACAAGCTGCCTCGACTCGACTCATGAAAATAAACGAGCCGAGTTTGGTTAGAAGTTTAAAATCGATTAAGTGTAAAATTAAACGAGTTGGGTCTCCCGACTGGTTAAAACCGACTCGTTTAACTGACTCATCTCAACTTGTTTAATTACCCTAACAAGTTAAAATTGGCTCGTTTAGCTAAACGAACTAGCTCAACTCGACTCGATTTGTGAAATTAAGCGAGTTGAGTTTAAACAGCGGTTTAGGCTCGATTATTTAAACAAGTCATTCACAACTTTATCGAATAACAAGCATTTATTGAAGAAGCTATCGCTCTGCTCAGCTTCACTGAATTAAACTCTGGTCAAATTATGCCCGTATCGAAATTCGGCTCGCTCGACCCGAATGATAGCGTTATATTTTTTTTACCACGATCCCTGTATTGACTAATCGAGAGAAAAAAACAAATTAAAAAAACTAATTAATGTGTTGGGGAAATTAACGTAAGAGCAAGTCCAAGAGAAGCCTTGAAACTTGTCCTAAATCAAAATTTAGGGAAATTGATAAAAATAAGAGCTCCAAGAGTGTCCTAAACATGGCTTAAAATGCTAGGACATTTTTCAAGTGCCTTATTTTTAGGGCACCACAATACATGTCCTATTTCATTTCTATCAATAAAAAATTTGTTTCCCTATTTTTTAACACATCTCTCTCCTCTTTACTCTTCCCTCCAATTTTAATTCAAATATATTATTATTTTAATAATAAGGCATAACTATAAGGAAAATTGATGGAATTGATATATCATATTAATATCCTAAATTACTAGAACACCATTTTTTATTATATTTATAAGGCATGTGTTAGGACATTATTGGATTTGCTCTAAATAGTTGATATCCTATATGTGAAGTTTTTTTTTGCTAAGTTCTAGATGTGAAGTTACATATGAAAACGTGTAAAACAATTGCCTTTGCTCCCAAGTTTTTCCAACAGAAATGCACATATGTAGTGCGACATACAGGTGCTTTTCATCATTCATGTTTCCTCAACTTAGAGGTGTGTGCTTTACAATTCATGATTCAAATCATCTCCATGTCCATTAAGTTAGTGACCGACTAACCGGTGAAAAAGATTAATCACGGTATTAGTTTTGACTCAATTAAAGATCAATAAAAAGATTTTTAACTTGTTTCTATGTTATAGGAAAACCTCCATCAATTTACAATAGGTAAAACCTTCTGCTAACTTTAGAGATAAATAATTAATTATCGACAAATTAATATTTTACATAAAATAATATTTTTGATACAATTTTTTGATCGTGATATGATAAGGACATTGTTTATGTAATCTCAATAATCTAATAATCTCGATAAATTATAAAATCTACTCATCCCAATTTTACTATATTTTAATTTATGTTTAAACTTTTTAAAATGCATGTTAAAATGTAAAAAATGATAACATTTGACAAAAAAAAATAATGTTAAATTCTAAACTTTTGTTTGATGTAGGTATTATAAATAATTCATTTGTATTCATAATTTTTTAACATGTAAAACGTTAAAAACGGTTAAAAGGAAATTGATGGAATATTAAAAATACTTAACATTTGCTGCAAAATTTAATAAATGGATTCAAAATTATCCCAATTGACAAATTTCAGAAGGGTGAGAGTCAGTGGACCAAATTTGTTAAGAAGAATAATGTATAGTGAAAGCTAGAAGTTAAAAAGACATAAAACAGAAGCAATGGGCATGGAACAAAAGATAAATGACCAAAAGACAAAAAAAATGAAGTGCCAATTCTACATGCTTATTTTTATAATTCGATTTCAAATATCTGTCGGTGGCCAAGTGGTGTCACCGCCGTAGATTGGTCTCTTGGATAAAATAAGTTAGATTGGGAATAGATTGGTTTTGACATTGGTTTCGTGAGCGGAACCAGATCAATGATGATCATTCGAAGATCTGGGCAGGCATGACGGTAACCAATACAAGTATTCGTATGAAGCAATTTTTTTAAAAAAATAACAATAAAGAATAATTAATAAATGATGAAAACTTGAGCTTTCATATTTGAATTTTTAGGTTGTATTAGTTACATCGTTAAAAGAGTACAAGATTTTATTGGGAGAAATTTTTAAGATTTTAGAATGATTGGTTCATTAACATGATATCATAATTTGATTCAGAAATATATTTGGGTTCGAATCCTCCCATCTCCATTAATTCAATTTAAATATTTGTTATAAGATCCTTGCTAGCTAAAAATATGAGAAAAAATAATTTTAGTTATTAATTTACCATTTGTTTTGTTAGATATAGCCGTATAGTTCAAAATTAGTATGATTTTCTTGTGATTATCCTGTAAAGAGAGCTTAATAAATTTTCTATTCATAATTTCATATTTATCACATTTGATCTATTTTTTTTGTTTTATTACTTTTATAAATGTACATTCTTCTCGAAAAAAGTAGGGGTAAACTTTTTAAATTTTTTTGAGATGTCATAGGAATTCTCAAAACTCAGGGTTTGTTCAAGATCATCCTAAAACTAATTAAATGTTAATTTGTTAATTTTGACAGAATTTTCACAAACCAAGCTAAATAGCAGTTTAGCTTATTTCGGTGTGTTGTTCGACGAGGGAACGAGCTTAAATGGGTCATAGCACATACACCTTTTGACTGCATGTTTGGCTACCCAATATGATATGTAGAAAGTGATGCTACAGTTTTTTTTACAAGAAAAAAGCCATAAACTTTTTATTCATTTAAATTAATTAAATGAAGATTATAAAATTACTCAAACATTCAAGAACCTCCTCCATCTACCCTTCTCATATTTATAACTGAATTTTGCTAAACAGTGAGCTATCACATTACCCTCCTGTTTGACAAGAGACGACGTACGCCAAGTAATTTTTCTTCTAATTTAACATGTGAAAATATACTACCAAATCTTGATGTCACATGCACTCTCCGCTTGAAATAGCTATATAATTTCGCATTATTACTTTCAAGGATTACCTCTAGCAGGCCGGCTTCTCTTATTATTTTTTCCCGAGATTTTTTTTTTCACTTTCAAGAAAAATTAAATGTAACTGTAATGTACAGAGACAAGCTTTTCAGTCTAATAATTTTATTTTCAAATTTTGGAGGTAAATCATTTTTTCTGCAAGAAAAGAGCGATTTTGGAGTAAATCGTATGGCAGAGCAGTACAGAACAATTAAAAAGTAGTTCAAATGCATTATAGGTGCATGAAAGTGTTACAGATGCTTTGTGCATTTAATTAGTAAGTGCCATGCCTCCGACATGAATCTTAATGCCCGCAAGTTGGTGGTGTTGACATTGAAGTCTTTGCATGTGTTGAATTTTTCATATCAAACTTTTTCAATAAATTTCTAGTATATTTAGTTTGGTTAAAATTTAATCAGCTCTCTGTTGAATTTGAAGATGCAAGAAATAAGTCAGCTCTTCCATCATTCTCATTTCATACTGGTTTTACATTAACTTAAAAAATATTTGACATAGTTTTTTATTAGTCGATCAAAATATATTGTCATCAACATAAATTTGCACCAGTATGATATCATCATTGTGTTTCTTGTAAAACAGTGTCTTATCCAATATGCCTTTTGTGAAACCATTTTCAACCTAAATTTTTGAGAGGGTTTTTATACCAAACCCTTGGTGTTTGCTTCAGACCATAAAGTACTTTGAGTAGTCTGTAACAAAATTAGGATATATTGGATCCTCAAAATCAGGTGGCTGCTGAACATAGAATGATCACTATTGAGGAATGCACATTTGACATCCATTTGATACGCCTTAAAATTTGAATAAGCTACAAAGGCTAGAAAGATTCTAATGACTTCCAATCTGGCTACATGTGCAAATGTCTCATCATAGTCTTTTTGCTTGTGAGTAGCCCTTAACAGCCAACCTTGCTTTGTTTCTAGTAATTTGTAACCACACTCTGTTCATCCATCTTGTTCGTGGGCACCCATTTTATACCGATGACATCTCTGTCAGTTGGTGGTAGCATTGTGTTGGTGAGACTGCGTAACTGTACGAACAGTATACGTGATAACTCAACACTAGATTAACACTAGAACATGACAGGTAAATAATACTAAGTCTACACAAGAAATCTGGAAGAAATGAAGACAAGACAAATATAAAGAATCAAAAGACAAGAAGAAGGCTTGAGGTCTGTTTACAGGTCACTGAAAGAAGTTCATTATTATGTTCATGCCTCAGTAAAGAATAAAGGTTAAAGACTTTCAGGGTTTCAGAAATGTTAAAGATTCAGTGTAAAAGTGCCATCAGAAGATTTCAATGTATTAGCATTGATTAAGGATAGACAGTATTCGAAGTTTAGGAATCTGAAGAATTGAAGACAGGGTATAGACAGAGGTTAAAGAAGACAGCTGCATCCTTAAAACAATACTCACTGAAAGGAGTACATTTATATGTTCAAGCGTCAGTGAAGAAAAGTAAATGAAGTATTCAAGATTGTAGTAACAATGAAGAAGTTGTCTAAGTACCAGAAAAGATTCCAGTGAAAGTACAGTTGTTTATTGACAGTAAGTGATCAAAGCGATGAAGTTGTTGCAAGCTTAACAATGTAGTCGAGGATATAATACAAAGACCTCAAATAAAGCTAGTCGTCTGTGAACCAGACCAGTTGCACTAGGCGTCAATGGTTTGTGAAAAGAATATGAGTATTATCATTAAAAGAATTGTTAGTGAGGATTCATATCTGGATATGCAAGTTATATAGTTTATTCAAATACTCAGAGAGAAGACTTGAAGACGAGACAGTTCAAGGGATTGTAGTGCTCTACAGAAACTAAGTCAAAGTGATCACTACCTTGTAGTAGGAGTCACCTTGATCAGTATATTGATTATTAGAAGCAATATCCTGGAAATACGGTTCAATATATCCTCTACCCAAGGAGGAACCCCGATAGGGGCAACCAAGCCTCAGCCACAAGGAACAAATCCCCCGGCTCTACAAGGGATGAATCCCTCGGCTTCTCAAGGGGCGAATTCCCAATTTCAACAGCTACATGCACCTGTGAATTCTCGACCCGTTGGGTATGAGTATTCCACTATTGTGACCACTAACCCCCCTTATGGGATGCCCCTATACCCTGAGGTTGGAGAAAGTGGACATGCAAATCGGAGTGAAGCGCAAGGGAAGACGCCCCTACATACGCGGTTTGGATCCTATTCCGGAGGATCAAGAATTCTCTGGGCCTTACACTGAGAGAGACTTTGAATCTTCGGATGATGATGTGGCTCCAAGAAGGAGGCATGCTGGTAAAGAGCCGATGCCTGATGGTAATCAGCGTCCAAGGGGCACCCGAGGGACGAATCCCCAAGAATTACAGGAGAGAATTAGGTCACGAGGCTGAGATCCAAAGGATGAAGCGTGATCTAGAGGCGCACCTGACCCCAAGACCCCCACTACCACCGAGTCCTCCTCCAATCATACCCCTGGATGGTCAGCTGAAAAGAAGGACTGTTGTCCCAAGGCTGATCCAAGTGATCTTCTGCCCCTAGGAGATCCTGATGATCCAACTCCACCATTCACTGAAGAGATAATGAATGCCCATATCTCAAGAAAGTTTAAGATACCCAACATCAAAGCTTATGATGGTACTGGAGATCCCGCTAATCACACCAGGACATTCTATAATGCACTGTTGTTGTAACCCGTGAACGACGCTATTAAGTGTCGGGCCTTTCCTCAAACCCTATCGGGAATGGCTCAAAGATGGTATAGCCGTTTGCCTCTGAATTTTATTGGGTCCTTCAGAGAGCTAAGTCAAGCTTTTATTAAGCAATTCATCAGTGGGAGAGTGCATGAGAAAATTTCAGCATCCCTCATGAGCATTGTGCAAGGAGCCAAAGAGTCATTGAGAGACTATCTGAACCATTTTACCAAGGAAGCTTTGAAAGTCCCGGACCTTGATGATAAGGTAGCTATGATAGCACTGCAGCAGGGTACTAGGGACGAATTCTTCAAGATGTCATTAGCCAAGCGCCCTCCTGAAAGCATGCTGCAGCTCCAAGACATGGACAGAAAGTACATTAAAGTGGAAAAAAGCATGAGGAAGACGGTGGTGAATAACGAGCCTGCTGGTGGCAAGAAGCAGAAGACTGATCTGGAATATATTTACTAGAACTGAACGAAACACTGATTCAACCCCGAAGAAGGGAGGACCTGAACAAAAGTTCACTGAATATGCTAAGTTGAACGCTCCTAGAAGTCAGATCTTGATGGAAATTGAGAAAGATAGAGATGTTCGTTGGCCAAGCCCCTAAAGGCTGATCCTATCAAGTTGGATAAGAGCAAATATTGCAGGTTTCATAAGGATGCAGGTCATGACATTGATGAGTGTAGGCAATTGAAAGATGAAATAGAGTTCCTTATTTGAAAAGGAAGGCTGAGCAAGTATACTAGAGATGGAGGAGATAGGAATAACAATGGAAGAAAGAATTTCGATGATCGTAGGAGGGATCAAGACGATCAGGGGCGAAATCCCCAACCTAGGGGACCGGTGATGAATGCAATCTTTGGAGGACCACGACCCTGAGGGCTAGTGATTAATACAATTTTTGGAGGACCAACTGCTGCGGGCTCATCCAGAAACTCGAGAAAATCCTTTACTAGAGAAGTTATGCATATTGTCGGGGAAGCCCCAAAGAGGGCTAAGACAGGAGTCACAATGACGTTCGATGATTATAATTTGGAGGGTGTTAAATTTCCACATGACGATCCTCTGGTCATAACACCAATATTAGGGAACAGCCCAGTGAAGAGGGTCCTTGTAGACAATGGTGTCTCGGTGGAAATTTTGCTTCATGATACCTTCATAAGGATGGGTTACAATGATTCTCATTTAACCCCACCTGATATGCTGATATATGGATTTGCTGGAGTGGGGTGCCCTGTGGAAGGGATAATTAAGTTGCCGAGGACTATAGGTTAGGAACCAAGATAAGCAACACAGATGTTGGACTTTGTAGTGATAGAGGCTGGATCAACTTACAACACAATCATGAGAAGAACGGGATACATGCTTTTAAGGCAGTCCCCTCTTCATATCATTCAGTGATGAAGTTTCCCACCAGGAATGGGATTGGAGAAGAGAGAGGAGATCAAAAAATGGCAAGGAGTTATTATGTGGCCTCTCTTAGGGCTGATGGAGTTGGGGGCAGGTTCTGCCTATTGAAGATCTGGATATCCATGAGAATGATGAGAAAAGAGGGAAGCCGGAAGAAGACTTAGTTCCAATTTCTTTAATTCCCAAGGATCGTGAGAAAGTAACTTTCATTGGAGCGTCACTAGAGGAGCCGCTTAGAGGGAAGTTGGTAAAATTTTTACAAGAGAATAACGATGTATTCGCATGGTCATTAGCTGATATGCCCGGCATAGACCCAGAACTGATCACTCACAAATTGAACGTAGATCCAAATCGGAAGACTGTGAAAAAAAAAAAGGACTTTTTGCCCCTGAGAGATAGGAGGAAATCAAAGCAAGAAGTAGAAAAGCTCTTGGAGGCTGGTTTTATTGAAGAAATATAATTTCCAGAGTGGTTAGCAAACTTTGTAATAAAAAAGAAGACTAATGGAAAATGGAGAATGTGCGTGGATTTTACTGATCTGAATGATGCATGCCCAAAAGATTGTTTCCTGTTGCCAAGGATAGATACATTGATAGATGCTACTGCTGGTCATGAGATGCTGAGTTTTATGGATGGATTCAGTGGATACAATCAGATTAAGATGCATAAGGATGACAACCCAAAGGTATCATATATCACTGACTTTGGTGTTTTCTGTTATCTTGTTATGGCATTTGGACTCAAGAATGCAGGAGTTACCTATCAAAGGTTAGTTAATAAGATTTTCAAGGATCTTACTGGAAAAACTATGGAAGTGTATGTCGATGACATGTTAGTCAAAAGTTTGGTAAAGAATGATCACATAACCCATTTGAGGGGAGCTTTTGAGGTGCTGAGATATCATAAAATGATGCTAAATCCTGCAAAGTACGCTTTCAGAGTAGGATCTAGAAAGTTTTTGGGATTGATGGTATCCAAGAGAGGAATCGAGGCCAATCCCAATAAAATAAAAGCGATCCTGGATATGGAACCACCACATTCCATAAAGGACGTTTAGAAACTCATCGGAAGAGTTGCGGCTCTTGGACGATTCATCTCTAAATCTGGAGGCAAGTGCTTGTCGTTCTTCAAATCCTTGAAAAAGGTGAAAGATTTCATATGGACTGAGGAAAGTCAGGAAGCATTTGAGGGATTAAAGAAGTATATGGCTCAAGCCCCGTTGTTAGCCAAGCTAGCTCTGAATGAGGTTTTGTACATATATTTAGCTGTTTCAGAGAATGCCTTGAGCGCTATATTGGTTAAGGAGAAAATTAAAGTCCAGAAACCCATATATTATGGCAGTATGATCTTGCACGAAGCTGAGTTGAATTATTCGACTATTGAAAAATTCGATCTAACCCTGGTGATGACCTTAAGGAAGTTGCGTCCCTACTTCCAAGCTCATATAATTGAAGTGCTAACGAATCAACCTTTGAGAAACATTATTCACAGTCCTAAGCTAGCGGAAGGCTGATTAAATGGTCTATTAAGTTGGGAGAATTCGACATAAAATATAAGACACAAACGGCAATAAAAGCCCAAGCTTTGGCTGACTTTTTGGTTGAATGTACCATCCCCAACCAAGAAGTCGGGGGGGGGGGGCAAGAAAATACTGAGCCTCAGGGTTTGGAGAGAAAAAAGGATAACGAAGGAGAACAAAACAAGGAGAAGGAATATTGGGTTCTCTATTTTGATGGAGCATCAAAAAAAAATTCGAGCGGAGCATAGCTTGTTTTACAAAGCCCAAATGGTTTTTTAATAGAATAAGCCATGGAGTTAGACTTCCCAACTACAAATAATGAAGCTGAGTATAAAGCTCTGATAGCTGGCCTGGAGGGAACATTGAGGGTCAAGAACTTGAAAGTCTGTGGGGATTTGAAGCTGGTCATATCCTAGGTCAAGGGGGAGTTTGAGGCAAGAGATGAAATAATGGCTAGGTATGTTCTCCTAGTAAGGGCTTTGATGACTCAGTTTAATGAATGTTATATTGAGCACATTCCAAGGGAGGAAAATGTTAAGGCAGATGCGTTATCTAAGTTCGCTTCATCAGAGATAGAGAAGAGCTCAGGAAGTGTGTACTTCCGTGTTTTGAAAATATGGAGCATTAATGTTAAGCTTATAGCCCCTAGAGGGTTGGGGACATCATGGATAGATCCCATTAAGGCCCATATTCAAACTGGTAGGCTGCCAAATGATGTGACTGAAGCACGAAAATTGGCTATTCGAGCACTGAGATATTTCTTGATTGATGGGATTCTGTACAAAAGATCTTATGTGGTTCCTTATTTAAGATGTCTCAGACCTGATGAGGCACGTTTAACTGTTGAAGAAGTACATGAAGGTATCTACGGACAACACTTGGGGGGCAGAGCACTGGCACATAAGATAACCTGTTTAGGCTTTTATTGGCCAGAGATGATGGTCGATGCCAAAGATTATGTGAAGAAGTGTGAATATTATCAGAAACATGTACCAGTTGTTCGACAACCTCCTGAGATGCTGACCTCCATCAATTCTCCCATCCCTTTTGCTATGTGGGGAATGGTTATACTTGGGCCTTTTCCCATGGCCACTGCACAAAGAAAGTTCCTGATTGTAGCTATATATTATTTTACTAAATGGATCGAAGCTAAACCTTTAGCCAAGATCACAACCAAACAGGTTGCACAATTCCTGTGGGAAAATATCATGTGCAGATATGGAATTCCTCGAATCCTGGTCACCAATAATGGAACACAATTCAATAATGAAGAGTTCAGAAAGTATTGTGAAGAGAATGAAATTGACTTGAGATTCAACTCGGTTTCTCACCCCCAAGCTAATGGGCGGGTAGAGGTTGCACATCAGATCATTCTAGATGGGTTAAATAAGTGGATTGAAAAATCCAGAAATGATTGGGTGGATGAAATACTGCCAACACTTTGGGCCTACAGAACTACATATAGAGTCACAACTGGAGCAACTCCTTTCATGCTAGCATACGGAGTAGAAGCAGTCGTGCTAGTAGAAATATCATATTCGTCTCCCAGGATCCAAGCTTTCAATGCTGAAAAAAATGAGGAAAGGGAAAGAGTAGCCCTGGATTTAATAGATGAAGTACGAGATGAGGCACACTCAAAGATAGTGGAATATCAGAAAAAAGCCTCTTTTTATTATAACCTGAGGGTGAAAGAAAGATTCTTCAAGCAAGGAGATTTGGTCCTGAGAAAGGTGGAAGCTTCTGGAGTAGGGCAGAAAGGAAAGCTAGACCCAAATTGGGAAGGTCCATATAAGGTTAAGAGTGTTCAAGGAAGAGGATCTTACAAGTTGGAGACCATGGATGGAGAAGAAATACCTCGAACTTGGCATGCTCAAAACCTGAAAGTTTACTACCTATAGCTTGTATCTACTAAAGTGGTAACAAGGTTCAAAAGCACCTGGAATCTTTGCTCACTCAGGATTTTATATCTTAATTTAGTAGGATTTACGTTCTAGTTCTTGACTATTAAGGGTTGAACCAGTGTTATGTAAGGTTTCGAAAAACCAGACTATATATTCTTAAGTTGAATTTATTTCAAACTGTGGAAAGATAAATCATATTCATCTGTTTTTTAGCCTTGTTTATTCAATGCATGATTCTTAGAGCAGTATGGCTTGAATTGCTAATCTATCAAAAGACATATAAACGAAGGAAATAACTTAAATAAAACCCTGAAAGGTAACAAAGTCAGACTTTTAAAATTACTTTATAAAATAAATGAACTGCAAAAGCTAGGCACTTGGCTTAGAAGGCTCAGACTCCTCGGAGCCACTATCTGAAGGCTCCTCAGACGTTTCCTGAGTTGGCCCCTCGGAAGTTTCCTTAGAAGTCTTCGCGGATGTCTCCTCAGAACTATCCTCAGATGCTTCAGAAGTCTTTGGAGATGCTGGTTTCCGAGACTCTTCCACTCTGGCCTTCTTCGCACTAGGCTCGGCCTCTTCCTCAAAGGAGGATTTCTCTTTTCCGGAGCTAGACTCAGGATCTTTTCTTTTCTGACCTTGGCTCATGACCGGAGCCTTTGATGAAGAAGCTTCATGATCAAGAGAAGGAACTGGTTGTTCCTCTTCACGGATAAGCTCCGCGACCCTATCTGTTACTCCCCCCAGCCTTGGGATCTTGAGAGGGAAGGGGAAGGATTCTGCCTCGAGTGTTTCCGGGTACTCAGCCAGAATGGCCTGAACCGCGGCATCCCAGCCATCTTTGTAGCTCACGGGGTGAGTAAGGGCGTCATGCTCCCCCATCAAGTCTTTGAATTCCTGAGTGTCCTTCCAGGCATCAAAATTCATTTCTTTTCGGTCGTTCAAAATGACAATTTTGGCCCGAGCAATCTCCAAGTCAGAAGTTGAGGAGGCAAGTTGGGCCTTGAGGCTCTCGATTTGTTCATTGGCCTCCTCAAACTTCTTGTTGGTGTCGTCATACGCCGCCTTCCAAGCCTTAGCTTGATGGAGTGCCCCTTGAAAATGGACGTTGGCCTGAAAGAAAAGGAAAGAAAAGAAATAATAAAATTTTTGCTAAGAAAATGAATGAAATAAAAATGAAAAGGAAAATAAGTTACCGTCGCCATAGCCTGAGCGGCAAGTAGCTCGTTGGCTTCCAAGTCCTATTGAAGGACAAAATCCTGGTAGTCTACCAGGGAAAAAGACTGAAGCGACCATTATTTGGCATGCTTCATATTTCCGATAATTGTGTCTTTTCCCCGGATTCCTCATACTGGTTGGAAGAAGGCCCCTGGCTGCTGTTTTGTGTGCAGGGGTTGGCTAGGCCCTTCCTCATCCCCTTCTCTCATCTGAAGAAGAAATTTAGGGAAACGATCACCCAGGCATGGGTCCTTGAAGACTTTCCCAGCCCTCTTCACCCTCATGTTTGTTAAGTCCTTGAGCTTGATCGCCTCTGCGATCTTTTCAGCCACTACATAAAAGGATAAAAATTAGTTGAAACCAGAAAAGAACCAAGCTAAAAATGCAAAAAGAGATAAAGAGATAAAGGTTGAAAATTACTTTTCATAGAGACGAAAGAAAGGCCGCGCTCGACTAAAACCGTCTCCTTGATGAGGTCCCATGAGTGGGATGTCCCGTTATCCTGGGTAAGAAGATTAAAAGCTGTTGTCTCTTCTTTAGACAACATAATGCCATTGGGGCTTCCATCTACCACTTGCCCGAAAGACGAACGGAAGAGTGTTCCCCAGTCGCCACCTTCCCAAACCAAATACAAAAACTCCTTTTTCTACCCCATATTGTTATCAGGGATGGACTTCCCATTTACTATATGGGGGATTGTGGGGCGTTGATTCAGACTAATCCTTCCTGGGTTCTTATCAGGGCTATTTTTAAACTGAAAGATCTTTCTAAACACAGCGACTATTGGGTCCACATTGTGCTTAGCACATTGTGATAAAAAGCAAAGTATCAATCTCCACGCATTCGGAGGGAGTTGACAAGGGTTGATCCCGATATCTGCTAAAACAAGAGGAATAAAAGGGTGAAACGGGAACCTGATTCCAGCCCTGAGTGTGTCCCTGTAGACACATAGAGCATCTTTTTTTCCAGTGGCAAGCCCTGTCCGCGGCGCTTGAAAAAACCAACTTGTAGGGATTTTGGATCTTGAAAATGTTGGTTAGCTTCTCCAACTCCTTCGCATCTTGGAACGTACTGATATGATCAAATACGTCCAAGTAAACATCAAAAGGGTACTCGTCCCCATGGGTGTTGATCATATCGATCAAGGAGGAATACCTCGATTGAATAGGAAACTCGCTTGACTTCTTGGCCACATTCATTTTGGCCAAGTGAGTTATTCTCTTATCTGCCATCTAAAAAGTGCAAAAGAAGCAGATTCAGGCATAAATCTAGGCATATGAAGTGTAGAAAACAAAAATATGCAGAAAATTTAAGCAAAACACAAAATTAAAATGCAAGTTTGGGAAAAATAAAAAATACAAGAAATAATACTTGGGAGTTTGAAGAACCGGAAGAAAAGCAGAGGAAGGCTTTGAAAACTCTGAAAAAGACCTAGGCTTTTTTAGAGGGAGAAAAAGAGAATTCAAAGAACAAGAAATGAGAAGTGAGGTGAGAATGACTCACCTCACTTACTTATATAGGCTACAAGGAGAAAATGAAGGGAAAAAAAGCCCATAGACATAGAAGCCCAAAAGGAAAAGCCCATGATCTGGAACATTCCAGAATACTCTTGAGAATTCTGGAGAAATCTAAGGAAAAATAAATATAAAAAGTATATATATCCAAATAGGATTTGGAAAAGTAAAGGCCCAACTTAAGGCCCAAATCCAAAAAGATTTGGAAAATTGAAGGCCCAAATCCAAAAAGGATTTGGAAAAGTAAACGCCCAATTCAAGGCCCAAATCCAAATAGAATTTGGAAAAATTAAGGCCCAAACGACTAGGATCCAGGTCGAAATCCTGGTAGTTTGAGTTCGAACAGAAGCCAAGAGATGGCCAAAAATTCAACCAGAATCCAGGTCGTCTAAAAGACTAGGATCCAGGTCGAAATCCTGGTCGTGAATCCTGGTCGTTTGAGTTCGAACATAAGCCAATAAATGGCCAAAAATTTGACCAGAATCCAGGTTGTCTAAATGACTAGGATCTAGGTCGAATTCCTTATCGTGAATCCTGGTCGTTTGATTTCGAACAGGAGCCCATGAATGACCAAAAATTCGACCAGAATCCGGGCCGTTCAAACGACTAGGATCCAGGTCGAATTACTAGTCGTGAATCCTGGTCGTTTGATTTCGAACAGGAGCCCAGGAATGACCAAAAATTCAACCAGAATCCAGGTCGTTCAAAAGACTAGGATCCAGGTCAAATTCCTGGTTGTAGATCCTGGTAATTTGTATTCAACCAGGCCCCAGGAGCTGGCCAGAATTTCAACTAGGATCCAGGTTGTCCAAACGACTAGGATCCTGGTCGAAAAATTCTGGAAATTAAGAATAAATTCCTGAAAATAGAGAAAAATCCCAGAAATTAAGGAAAATTCCTCAAAAATAGAGAAAAATCCCAGAAATTAAGGAAAAATTCCTGGAAATGAAAGAAAAATGCCATAAAATTTTTAAATGATAGGAATAAGGTAATAAAAGTAATAGGGAGGTTCCAAAATAACCCTGAAACCACGTACAAGGCAAATCATTGTAAATTTGTAGGCCGCTCCACACTTTGCGCAAAAATGATACCCTGTAAGGGAATAAATAAACTTAACTTCTGCGAAATCTTTTACGATTTCCCAGAAGTTAGGGGCAAATGATAGTGAATAAAATAAACCCTGATTACGTCATTAATATTGCATTAATTACACCTAGGACTGCAAAGCCTATTAAACAAGGCCGTATGTATGACATTCAAACCAAGAAGGTTAACACATTAATCAAGCCCGATGGAACAAAGAAAGCCCAATAACCCTGAATATTAATTAATTTCATAATTAATTAATAGGGGATAAATCAGCTGATCAGTAAAGTCCAAATAAGAACACAATTTCTTGGAGATTGGCTTCCAAAAAATCTCATAGGATTAGGAATCAGTTTCCTACTTCCTAGGACTCCAAGGTCCATTCTAATTCTGAGACTTGTCTACCAAGTCTCCTAACTCTAGTCCAATTTAAGGACTCCCAACATCTATACAAAGGGTCTCACCCCACAAATCATAACTACAATTTTTACTTGATCCTTGGCGAACAACAAGGTACGTAGGCATCTTGTTAAGGCAGATTGAGTCACAAAACAGAAGAGCAGTCAAATCGAGCCTTGAAGCTCACGAACCCTAGCATTAAATATATCCAAAGTTTTTATTCATAACACCTTATCTCTAGCATAACATAGTTGCTAAAATCATAATACTTATCAGACAAGGGAATGTAAAACATGTTGATTAGAGCAGAAGTAATAGCATCAAAATTGCTAATTTACTAGAGAAAACTTTGATAAAAGCATCACATAAGTAACTCCATTCTTTCCTAAGTCTTTTTCATTTAATGCTACCTAGATTAGCAGTGTCTAAAGTATAACCTCTGGACTTAAGCATATTTATAATATCAGTGTCAGTGTGTGGAGTTACTGTGTTATTTTCTGGCAATTTACAACATGATTGGACCTTATCAGAATTGATACAGTAATTATTACCTTTGGGAGTAAAGGCAATGGTCATGTCTTTGGAGTCAAAGACAATAGAGGTCTAAATCTCTTCTACCACTTCACAATAGATGGCTGGTGCTTCGAGCATGGAATACTAGAGTTTGCAGTTGCTAATGAACTCTATCATGATAGTCTTTATGAGCAACACTCTTGTCCACCAGAGCAACGAAATTGTTCTTCTCATAAACAAACTCTGTCTGAGATATTATCTTCACAACTGGTGCCATTTTTGCTGATTTCGCAGTTATAGAGAGAAAGAGGGTTTTGGGAAGAAAGAGAGTAAAATTTGCCTTAAGAAATTAGAGAAAGATAAAAGTGAGATCTGAAAATGAAATTGGCTATTATACTTTCCCGAATTAAGACACTCAAATGATTAAAAATAAAAATAAATATCCAATGATATATATCAAAAATAACCGTTTAAAAATAAATTAAACTGTAGAAATTCTAAAAATGTCCATCAACGTATACATACATGACTATAAGTATATATCAAGAAATGATGTTTTAAAATCAACAGTTATGATTGATCAACGGATGTCAAATACACCATTATCCGTTGAGGGACAATATATCCAGAAATATCTTTGACTTTCAACGGGTAATCCTTATTCGTTGAAAAAGTAATTTTGACTTGGCCAAAATTTCACTTTTTTAAGACTTGATCAAGAAAATCAAATTTAATTCTGGATGCGTTACAAATTGCATAGACGTCAATAGTAAATTAAGAGTATTTTAACATACCTAACTCACTTACCAACCTAGTAAAAGTTGATTCATCAAGTGGTTTGGTTAAGATGTCTGCAAGTTGCCGATCACTTGGAACAAAATGAAGTTACACAATACCATTCATAACATGTTTCCTTATGAAGTGATACTTGATGTCAATGTGCTTTGTCCTTGAATGTTGTACAAGATTTTCAGTGATTACAATGGCACTTGTGTTATCACAGAAGATTGGAATTTTTTCCACATGTAGACAATAATCCAACAATTGATTTTTCATCTATAGAATCCATGCACAATGGCTGCCAGCAACAATGTATTCAACCTCTATTGTAGAAGTAGAGACTGAATTTTTTTCTTACTAAACCAGGCTACCAGCTTATTTCCTAGAAATTGACATGTCCCTGTTGTACTTTTTCTATCAATCTTGCAACCTGCATCATCTGCATCTGAATAGCCAATTAGATCAAAACCAGAAACTCTAGGGTACCAAATGCCAAGTTTTGGTGTCCCGTTGAGATATCTGAAAATTCTCTTAATAGCTACTAAATGAGATTCCCTAGGATCAGTTTGGAATCTAGCACAAAGACATGTAGCAAATATTATATATGGCATACTAGCTGTCAAATATAAAAGTGAGCCAACCATACCTCTATAGTTTAAAATGTCCACAGACTTTTTAGTTGTGTTAAATTCAAGTTTAGTGGCAGTGGCCATGAGATTTTTTGCAGATGTGCAATCCATTAAATCAAACTTCTTTAAAAGATCATCACTAACTTGCTTAACTTGTAAACCAAGAAAATAAGTTAGTTCTTCCATCATACTCGTTTCATATTTACTTTGAATCAATTTGGAAAACATTTTGTAAAGTTTATCATCTCTAGAGCCAAATATTATATCATCTACATAGATTTGAACAAGTATACTAGCTCCATTTACATCTCTAAAGAAAAGAATTTTGTCAACAGTACATCTAGTGAAGTTATTTTCTAAAAGAAACTTTGATAAAGTGTCATACCAGGATCTAGGTGCTTGCTTCAATCCATGAAGTGCTTTCAATAGATAGTATACATAGTCTGGAAAGTTGGGGTCTTCAAAACCTAAAGGTTGGCTAACATAGACTTCCTCCTCCATTTCTCCATTCAGAAAGGCATTTTTTAAATCCATTTGATAGACTTTGAAATTGACATGGGCTGCATAGGCTAGAAAGATTCTAATAGCTTCAATTCTTGCAACTGAAGAAAATATCTCATCAAAATATATTCCCTCTTACCGAGAGTATCCTTTTGCAACCAGTCTAGCTTTATTCCTTATGACTATGCCATTCTCATCCATCTTATTTTTGAATACCCACTTAGTATCAATATAATTCTTGTTTTTAGGTTTGGGTACCATATTTCATACTTTATTTCTCTCAAATTGGTTTAGCTCTTCCTGCATAGATAAAAACCAATCTGGATCCATTAGAGCCTCTTCTACCATCTTTGGTTCTTCCTGTGATAAAAAGCTACTGTAGAGACATTCATCTTGAGTTTCTCTTCTTGTTTGCACTCTAGATGTTGCATCACCAATGATCAGTTCAAATGGGTGACTCTTAGTCCATTTTCTTTGAGGTGGTAGATTTGATTTAGATGAGGTGGCCCCATTGGTGTCTTGATTTGTGACTAAGTGTTGACTAGTTGATACTTCCCCTGAGTTGGTGGATCTTTGATTTGAAGATTGAGTTTTGTCAAACAGTAATCTAGAATGACCTTCAGTGCCTATTGAAGAATGACCATCAACGGATGTTGTATTCTGTCTTTCAACGGATTATGCACTTTGTCATTCAACGGATGCGGTACCTTGTCTTTCAATGGATGCTGCACTTTGTCTTTTAACGGATGTTGTACTTTGTGCATTAACTGTTGTTGCTTCATTTGATGGCAAGTTTGAATATTCTTTTTCCATTCCTTCTAGACCACTTTCATCATCACTATCATCATAATACATATCAACATTATCAAATTTGAGGCTTTCATGGAAACCTTCATCTTCCAATCCTTCAATATTTTTATCATCAAATACAACATGTACATATTCCATAACAATGTTGGTTCTCAGATTGTAGACTCTATATGCTTTTCCAACATCATATCCAACAAAGATTCCTTCATCAGCTTTTGCATCAAATTTTCCATGCTGATCGGCTTGATTCCTTAGAATATAACACTTGTATCCAAAAACATGAAAAAAGTTCAGTGTTGGATTTCTTTTCTTGAACAATTGATAAGGAGTCATGCCTCTGGCTTGATTGATCAAATAAATATTTTGACTGTAACATGTAGTGTTGACAGCCTCAACCCAAAAAAAGGTTGGCAAATTTGATTCTTCTAGCATAGTTCTTGTAGCTTCAATCAATGATCCGTTCTTTCTCTTAACAACTCCATTTTTCTGTGGTGTCCTTGGAGCTGAGAACCCATGCAATATTCCATTTTCTTCACAAAACAACCTCATTGTATAATTCTTGAACTCGATTCCATTATCTCTCCTGATTCTTCTGACTTTGAGATCAGGATGATTGTTGACTTACCTGATGTGATTGATGATGATTTAACTAGCTTTATCCTTTGATACAATAAAATATGTCAATGATAATTTTGAAAAATCATCTACAATCACTAGGCAATATCTCTTCTTGGAAATTGGAAATACATTGACTGGTCAAAATAAATCCATATGCAGTAGTTGTAATTGTTCATCAATTATTGTTTCAAGCTACCTTTTAAATGATGCTTCCTTTTGCTTTCCATTTTGAGAAGCACCACATAATCCATCCTTTAAAAATTCAACTTGAGTAATGCCACTAACAAGGACTTTCCTGACCAATTCGTTCATTATCTTGAAATTCAAATGAGATAGTTTCTTGTGCCATTGCCAACTTTCATCTTGACTTGCTTTGCTAAAAAGACAAGTAAATAAGTCTGCATCTGTGGAGTTAAAGTCAGCTAAGTTCAATTTCCTCTTCTTACTCCAGTAAGAACCACTTTGTTGTCCTTTTTGCAGGTGACAACATAGGCTTCAAAATTAAAGGTAACTGAGTTGCCTTTATCATATAGTAAGGTTGTGACGGCCTCAACCCTGGGGTCAGGAGTTGACGTCATCAATAACAACATTAACAACATAATATAATCCAACTTAATATTATTATATATACACAACCCCTTTTTCCAAGATCTTTTCCAGGTTTAAGTATGACTTAGGTTATAACTATCATAAAATAAACTTACTAAAAACAATCCAAACAATACTATCTCTGATTAGCAACTCAACAGACCCGCTTGGGTCCTACACAACTACCTTAGAGGAGCCTGACGCGGAAGGAACTGGAACTCTGCCCTGACCACCACGGGAGAATCCCCTAGGCATCTGCAATACATATATAAAACATTTTTCAAGGGTGAGCAAACAATTGCTCAGCAGTACCACTATATGAATAATAATCAAAAACAGTTTATGAGAAATAATTATAGGAACAGAATTCATAACTTGCTAGAAAACAAGTAAAACCTGTATGAACTAGATATCGAAATTAGCATGCTCTATAAAATTAAATCATCAGTTGTGTGCTGTGCATAAATACTAAATTTCAATTTTAGCATGCTTCTTTTATTTTCAATTATTCCGTCCCATCACAGGACCCATAAAACCTTTTGTCCCGTTACAAGGACCCAAAATCATTTGTTCCGTTACGGGAACCATAAAACTTATCCCATCATAGGATCTATAAAACTTGTTAATCTCGGGAACCTCCAAATCAGTTGCTTAGATATAAAAGTATTGGATGATCCCTGGTGAGATAGCTGATCATGCTATCCTATGAAACTTGTTCCGGAACTCAGAGACTAGCTTGGTCCCTGTCACGCTGGGCTGGTGGTTATAATAGGGTGTGCAACCACTTCGCCTCTTACGCTAACTTCCAGGCCGTTACGGGCCTTCTGCGCATACTCATCCAATTATCTGATCATTTTTTATCCAGTTTTCCAAATCACTTACCTATCTCTTGTCAAAACAATTATAACATAGCACATTTTCCAAAACATTTTCATTTTATTCAAAATTTAGAGATAGGCATTTTCAGAAGTTACTTTTCCCCCAAAACCAAGTTAACAAAACAATTTGAAACCCAGGGGATACGTAACTTAAATCGTTCTGTTCCAGTACGTAAATTTAAATCAACAATTATTCATATAGTACCGAATTGTAAAAGATTTGTTCAGGGGTACTTGCCTTGCAGAGCTTTACAAATATTATCCATTGACCTTAAGCTGACACGGACGCTGAGGCTTTAACGTCTAACCAATAGATTACCCTGGATTCGACTTCAACACTCAGGTCCTTCGATTGGAACCTTACTGAGCTCGTCGACTGTCCACTAGGCTATCCAACGCCAACTCTTAGGCTTTCCGACTAGCACCTACAAAGTCGAAATACTCTAATTTAGACCTTCGATTATGCTTGACATATTCTCGCTAACCATCTACCCGGACGTTAACAAAACCCGACTCGTAATACTTCATATAATAATACACGTATCAATTAGGGTTCACGTCTTCGAAAATCAGTTCGGTGTTCGTTTTCAGAAAATAGGTATATTTAGCCTTCTATGAAATTAGGGTTATCGATTTTCGTAAAGTATTTATCACAACATATAATCAGATTTCGTACAAAATAGTTACATATAATCGATCGACATTCCGATAGTCATTGGGTACGACCTCGTATTTCTGTAATTAAATTTTTTGGAAATCGGGCAGCACCTTCTTTGATTATTGGCTAACCCGTCGAACATCCCGACGTCCCAAAAAACACAACTACAATCAATCGCAATCCAAAACCAACCACCGATTTCAGCCATCAATATCAGTCCAAAATTCTCAATTACCAATTAAATACAATTATTAATAATTAGTCACGTTTTTATGTTTTATATCGTATTTTGTATTTTTAAATCGTAGGACTCAGAACAACGTCATCACCGTCCACCGTCGGCTCGCCGAGGCTCATCGCCGACGGTGGTAAAACCCGGAGGTACCCGATTCGGGTTCCGAAATCGCGGGTTTCACCGATAAATAAAATTCCGATCGTAAATAATTTATATCATCTCAATAATCAAATATTATTCTTGCGAAATTTAGCAAAAACCCGAAGCAATTTAATACACAACCGGAATGAAATACGGCAACACAACAGCCGGAGAACGGCCAACAGCCGAAATCCAGAAGCACAGCGACAACACCCAATTGTAATAGCATGTATATATATATACATACAGATACAATCAAGTAAAAATGGAACCAGGAAAAATCGGAACCAACCAGAAATGGAAAACACAGGCGACCAACGCGCATACCCACGCGCCACCACCTCACCAGAAAACGGTGAGGGGCGGCGACGACACACACCAACCGCACAGCAAAAGATATACACATATATATATGCCCTTGACTGAGCAGTAAGAATCAAATAAAACCTGTATCGGAAACACAGCGGTGAAAGGCGGCGGAAATTGTCGCCGGAGAAAATAGAACAAGGCGGCAACGAAGGGAAGAACAGGGGGAAAGGGGAGAAAAACAGGAGAGGAGGGAGAGATACCGGAAAATTGAGACAGAGATTGATCGTGAGAGAGAGGGGAGAGACCGAGGATTGAAAAAGAAGAAGAAGGAAACGGGTCACCCGAATAAAACTGCCCCTTCTTATATTTTATTAATATTTAATGTATAAACCCGCGACTCAAGCATTGTCTAACCCGAAATTTAATGTTTTAACGATACAATACGCGGATAATATAAATTGAAATAACTCCCAAATAGACTTCAAAAAAAGTTCTGAATCAAATAAAACTAATCAAATAAATTTTTTGTAGGTTTTAAAATAATTACTAAAACGGAATTTATCCCCGCTTTTAACGAATAAACGAAACAACACGTAGGTAAAATTTATCCAAAAAATACCAAATTAATTTTAAAATTCTCAGAATATTCCAAACTTAAATAAATGTGAGTTTCATAATTTTTAAAGGATTTTGGAATTAAATACAGATTTAAAAAATAATTACAATCAGAAAATCATATATGGCTAAATAATTGATGAAATGTTGATTTCTCAATTTTAAAAACTCTTAAAAATAATTAATAAAATTATGAAGCCATAAGAATGATTTTAGGGATAATCCAAGTATTTATGGAAATAATTCTTGAATAGAATCACCTTTAAATACAAAAACAAAACAACACAGCTTCACAACTAATTACACAAATCATCCTCGAACACCAATAATCACATATAAGTAATAACAATTTAATATCCAGCTGACTGAACCCATACACATATTTTGTTTATGTAACTATTTAATAATTACACATTTAAACAATATTAAAATATACGAGTCGTTATAATCTTCCCCCCTTAAAAAGATTCTGTCCTCAGAATCTGATTTTTAACTAAACAAGTGAGGATATTTGTCAAGCATATCTGACTCCAACTCCCAAATAGACTCTTCTACTCAAGGATTCATTCAAAGCACACTCACTAAGGATATAAACTCATTCCTAAGGACTCACTCATAACGGTCTAGGATCTGAGTCGATCATTCCACGTAGAATAATTTGGATGAGAGCCCATTGGCTCCTACTCAATGGCTTAGTTCGAATTAAGAACATATCACTTTAACAATGGCATGCAGGATACACTATAATTTGCTGCAACAGTAATGACAATGCTAGCTCATGAGCACTTCATCTATCTTTCTCGATACCTCCAACGGTACATATATTTAGGGCTCAACTCACCCCTTCTAACTAAACCTAACCAATTTCTTTCAAGGTGAAATTTTGTCAATACCCATGATCCTACTTTTATATCTATACTCTTTCGATGCAAATCCGTCTCCTTTCTTTGTCCATCCCGAACTGCTTCAACTCTTTTCCGCATCAACACCACTACGTCCTTGGTGCGCTGAATTGACTCATGACCTAACAACATTTCTAATCCCACTTTCTCTCAATAGAGGGGAACTCACACTTATGCTCATACAGGGCTTCGCAAGGTAGCATTCCCCTACTAACATGATAATTATTAATATAGAAAAACTCAATCAGTGGTAGGTGATTACCACAGTTTCCTTTTAGATCCAAACTATATACTCTCAACATATCTTATATTGTCTGAATCGTCTTTTCACTTTGACCCTTCCTCTATGGATGATAGCTGGTGCTTATTTTCAATTCAGTTTCCAAACATTCAAACACCTCTTACTTCTCACCATCAGTTAAGACTGGAAAGTAATCTCATGTCTTCACTTCTTCTCACCTTCAGATATTTGCACTTCACATTCCACCTTTTCCCTATTCCTTTATTAATTCCTTGGTGATTTTAATCACATTCAATCCTTTCCTTTTATATAGTGCATCTGTTACTACACCGGCCTTGCTTAAATGTTCGTTAATGGAATAATCGGAATCATTTGCTACTCTTAGCCAAAATTCATACTTGAAACTTAATATATAGTTATTTTTCTTCTAATCTTTGTAGGGAAATCCGTGGGCGTTCCATATAGACGTCCTTGGTCCTTGAATAGTTGAGGATGTTATCAATAAATACAATCATGCTTATTCACGCACTCCTTATACACCATGTTCACTAACTGATACACTTGTTAATCCAAATAATATTACCAAAAATTGTGATGGCCATATTTCGTTTTAACTGCAGTCTTCAATACGTTCTCAGGCTGAATCTTAAGTCATTCCCCGAGAAAGAACACACTCCTTGAATTAAGTCACCTAAATAATCAATTCTTAATAGGGTTACTTATTCCTACTCATTGATTTGTTAAACTCCCGATAATCATTACATACTCTCATAATTTCATCCTTCTTTTCAGCAACATCTCTGGTACAAACCAAGGAACTAAACCTGGTATGTTCAATTTCCTTGCATTATCTTTACAATTATCGAACTACTTACTTCGCCCTACTGGCCTTCAAAGAAATTCCAAGGCAATTATATATTACTCAACTTCCTTCAGCTTAAGTATTTTCTTCTTCGTATCTTTACACAGGGTGGATCTACTTCATCTCCTTAGCTTATTAACTATTTTCTTTGCACGATTGGAAGAGCTTCTTATCTTGCTCCTTCCTTTAGCAATTCACCCTACTACTGGCTCCCATCCACTTTACTATTCGCCTCTCTTGAATTAATCCTTGCCTTATGAAAGGACAACCAATTCGTTACTAAAATCATGTCAAACTCCTTTAACTCAAAGAGTGTCAGATCAGCTGCACTATGTCCGAATTCTAAACACTTGATCTTTTGGTCACTCTGGAAGTTTTGCCTCTAACTATGCTGGATGTTGACCTTTGAGATGTCGTACCTTGAGTAACCGTTCCACAACTCCTTGCAATACGCTCAACCTTCCCATATTTGTAACAAGTAACTCTTGAATTTTCTGGATTGCACTCCGACGCATAATGACCCTTATGACCACATGTGACACATCGAACGTTCTTTGTTTCCAGGTCTGAAAATCACGTCAGAAATTGACTTACTCTAATTAGAACCGACTTCTATCTAACTGACCATTAGTTGGTACACTTAACCAACTCTCTCTTTTAATTGATCAATTGGAGTATCAACAGAAACATCAGTAACACATCATTGTATACGTTGTATTTTTAAAAGTAGGGTATTTTCCAAAAATTTGGGCAGCATTTCCTCTATATTACTAACTACCAGTCGGACTCGAGCCGACACCAACAATTAACCAACAACCATATCAACCCATCAACATCAACCAAACCACCAACAAGTATACTAACCAACTGCCGTCCCTCAACTCCACAATTTAGAACATTGTGACATATCACATACTAATAACAATATATATCACTATCCAACATAACAAAAATGGGGTTGGCTATATCAGCCAAAACTACAAAAAAAAAACAATCTCGCAAACCAGGTCAGACTTAAGGAACTCTGAATCCTGTTGGACATACTAATCCTATTTCAACCACCCATTCTTCTAAGGGCAGTTCGCTATCATTTGCCATAGACTCGCGTACCATTGAATTAACTTCTCTAAGACGAAAACCTTCACCAATGGATTGCCAATCCTTTTTGCTGTCGTTATTCCAAAATAGCAATCGGATACAGAACTTTTACTTCTTCTAACGGCCAATTCTTCGTTTACTTTCCATAATTGGGACAATCTGGACCACAGTGGTTACCGAAGGAAATTCATTGCCATAAAATACCAAATAAAATTTCGAAGTCAAAATAATTCATTCTAAAAGAAATATGAAGGAAATGCGGATATGACAGGGAGCAACCATACAAGTACGTAGGATGGCCAATCTTAGTACCATACAGTTTACAACATATAATTCGGTGGCGTCCCACAAGACCCTTTGTCAGACAGACAAATAGTCACGTCATATGTATTGTTTGCCCCAATCAACCGATAGAACTTCCGAGGAAAGAAATATAAGGGTGCAAGGTATAAACCTCAGTACTGATCCATATTCACTATGAGACTCGGCTGTCATGGAAGCCGCTGACTATTACCCTTCCACCTGAACTTTCACGGTCAGATTCGCTTGCTCGAGAAAAGAAACTAGAAACCTCAACTAGACATTGCCAATGATACCTATATATAAGGGAGACTTACTAAAAATCTAGGGCAGTTCCAGCCAATCCCCAACATACATCAGGGTTACGCTTTCAAACCCTTGACTAAACTCACAGACTCGCTCCTCTGGTTGAGTTGCTGACCCATATCTATATAGAATAAACCTTCTTGCACTCTTCTGACTCTATTCCTAACCTAAATCAGGGACTCAAACCTGTAGCTCTGATACCAACTGTGACGGCCTCAACCCTGGGGTCAGGAGTTAACGTCATCAATAACAACATTAACAACATAATATAATCCAACTCAATATTATTATATATACACAACCCCTTTTTCCAAGATCTTTTCCAGGTTTAAGTATGACTTAGGTTATAACTATCACAAAACAAACTTACTAAAAACAATCCAAACAATACTATCTCTGATTAGCAACTCAACAGACCCGCTTGGGTCCAACACAACTACCTTAGAGGAGCCTGACGCAGAAGGAACTGGAACTCTGCCCTGACCACCACGGGAGAATCCCCTAGGCATCTGCAATACATATATAAAACATTTTTCAAGGGTGAGCAATCAATTGCTCAGCAGTACCACTATATGAATAATAATCAAAAACAATTTATGATAAATAATTATAGGAACAAAATTCATAACTTGCTAGAAAACAAGTAAAACCTGTATAAACTGGATATCAAAATTAGCATGCTCTGTAAAATCAAATCATCAGTTGTGTGCTGTGCATAAATACCAAATTTCAATTTTAGCATGCTACTTTCATTTTCAATTATTCCGTACCATCGCAGGACCCATAAAACATTTTATCCCGTTACGGGGACCCAAAATCATTTGTTCCGTTACGGGAACCATAAAACTTATCCCATCGCAGGATCTATAAAACTTGTTCCTCTCGGGAACCTCCAAATAAGTTGCTCAGATATAAAAGTATTGGATGATCCCTGGTGAGACAGCTGATCAGGCTATCCTATGAAACTTGTTCGGGAACTCAGAGACTAGCTAGGTCCCTGTCACGCTGGGCTGGTGGTTATAATAGGGTGTGCAACCACTTCGCCTCTTACGCTAACTTCCAGGCCGTTACGGGCCCTCTGCGCACACTCATCCAATTATCTGATCATTTTTTTTTATCCAGTTTTCCAAATCACTTACCTATCTCTTGTCAAAACAATTATAACACAACACATTTTCCAAAACATTTTCATTTTATTCAAAATTTAGAGATAGGCATTTTCAGAAGTTACTTTTCCCCCAAAACCAAGTTAACAAAACAATTTGAAACCCAGGGGATACGTAACTTAAATCGTTCTGTTCCAGTACGTAAATTTAAATCAACAATTATTCATATAGTATCGAACTGTAAAAGATTTATTCAGGGGTACTTGCCTTGCAGAGCTTTACAAAAATTATCCATTGACCTTAAGCTGACACGGACGCTGATGCTTTAACGTCTAAACTCTAGATTACCCTGGATTCGACTTCAACACTCAGGTCCTTCGATTGGAACCTTACTGAGCTCGTGGACTGTCCACTAGGCTATCCAACGCCAACCCTTGGGCTTTCCTACTAGCACCTACAAAGTCGAAATACTCTAATTTAGACCTTCAATTATGCTTGATATATCCTCGCTAAGCATCTACCCGGATGTTAACAAAACCCGTCGCCGTCCACCGTCGGCTCGCCGAGGCTCATCGCCGACGGTGGTAAAACCCGGAGGTACCCGATTCGGATTCCGAAATCACGGGTTTCACCGATAAATAAAATTCCGATCGTAAATAATTTATATCATCTCAATAATCAAATATTATTCCTGCAAAATTTAGCAAAAACCCGAAGCAATTTAATACACAACCGGAATGAAATACGATAACACAACAGCCGGAGAACGACCAACAGCCGAAATTCAGAAGCACAGCGACAACACCCAATTGTAATAGCATGTATATATATACATACAGATACAATCAAGTAAAAATGGAACCAAGAAAAATCGGAACCAACCGGAAATGGAAAAAACAGGCGACCAACGCGCTTACCCAAACGCCACGACCTCACTAGAAAACGGTGAGGGGCGGCGACGGCACACACCAACCGCACAACAAAAGATATACACATATATATGCCCTTGACTGAGCAAGAAGAATTAAATAAAACCTGTATCAAAAACACAGCCGTGAAAGGCGGCGAAAATTGTCGCCGGAGAAAACAGAACAAGGCGGCAACGAAGGGAAGAATAGGGGGAAAGGGGAGAAAAACAGGAGAGGAGGGAGAGATACAGGAAAATTGAGACAGAGATTGATCGTGAGAGAGAGGGGAGAGACCGAGGATTGAAAAAGAAGAAGAAGGAAACGTGTCACCCGAATAAAACTGCCCCCTTCTTATATTTTATTAATATTTAGTGCATAAACCCGTGACTCAAGCATTGTCTAACCCGAAATTTAATGTTTTATCGATACAATACGCGGATAATATAATTGAAATAACTCCCAAATAGGCTTCAAAAAAGTTCTGAATCAAATAAAACTAATTAAATAAAATTTTTGTAGGTTTTAAAATAATTACTAAAACGGAATTTATCCCCGCTTTTAACGAATAAACGAAAAAACACGCAGGTAAAATTTATCCAAAAATTACCAAATTAATTTTAAAATTCTCGGAATATTCCAAACTTAAATAAATGTAAGTTTCTTAATTTTTAAAGAATTTTGGAATTAAATACGGATTTAAAAAATATTTAGAATCAGAAAATCATATATGGCTAAATAATTGATGAAATATTGATTTCTCAATTTTAAAAACTCTTAAAAATAATTAATAAAATTATGAAGCCATAAGAATGATTTTAGGGATAATCCAAGTATTTATGGAAATAATTCTTGAAAAGAATCACCTTTAAATACAAAAACAAAATAACACAGCTTCACAACTAATTACACAAATCATCCTCGAACACCAATAATCACATATAAGTAATAACAACTTAATATCCAGCTGACTGAACCCATACACTTATTTTGTTTATGTAATTATTTAATAATTACATATTTAAACAATATTAAAATATACGAGTCGTTATAAAGGTGACACTCAAAAGATTATGTTTGAGTCCATCAGCTAGTGTTACTTCATCAATGATGACATTCCCTTTTGAAATCAAGCCATATCCCATAGTATATCCTTTGATGTATGTTAGGTCCAAAAGGTACATACAGAGGGTGGGGTGAATGTATGTTTTTCATTTTTCACAAATAATTACAGCGGATAATCAAACTATGAAAATGAAATAAACAAACAGAGAGATTCACAGAGTAATTTTTATATATAAAGAAATTAAACTGTAATGGGTTGCTTACACCTTAGAACAAATATTCAAAGTTACAAATAGATAAAGCCAATACAAAATATGAGCTATCAAACTATGGCTTGTATCTATCACTCTAAAAACTCATACCTCTTATTAAAAGATGAACAATAAAATCAAAGAAGCTATAAATGATGAGTGTTACAGTTGTGTAAGTTTTTATATGGTGAGAATCAAAATGGGCATGACCTCTCCTTGTCAAATCAAGCTTTTGAATATTCTGAATATAGTTTACAAGAGCTTCACTATATTTAATGATGGAGAGATACAATTTCAATAGAATCTGAATTGTTTATATAGACTGGTAGGTATTTAGGAGATAGAAGGACACGTGACAGTCTAATAACCAAGCATTTCAATCATGACAACTTGCAAATCATTGTAACTTGCTTCCCCTGGATGTATTCCTTTCTAACTTGTGCCTAGGAGATGTTTTTGCCTTAAAATTATTTGCAATGCTTTAACCGGCGACTAGATACCTTGAATACATGCTTAATGGCAACAAGAAGCATTCTTCCTTGGTTAATTCACTAATTGCGACTTCTAGGGCTTTGAAAGAGCCTTACTTGCGACCACCAAGACCCTAGCTTCCTTACTTGCGACCTAGGGAGCTAGATTCAATGTTCCCTTAGTCAAATGAAGTAACTTGTGACTACAAGTCCTTCATAAGGCTAAGTCGCGACTAGACGTAACAAGAAGAACAAGTTAGTTGCGACTTGTTGCTCCTCTACAAGCTAACTTGCGACGGTACCTTCCTAGATAGCTTTGGAATTGAGTTTATGGTCCATAGCAGCACATGGGATTGAGTTCCTCTCTCTTCCTCATTATTAATGGTGACCATGACCTTCTAGTGTAGCTAGAAAGATCTTTTGCCTTAGAAAAATGTCCATTACATGCTTGATAGCTCTTAAATGGCGACCAAGGGGAATAACATGCTCATTTGAATTTCTTTTTGCCTTAGATTATTCTCATATATTCCTGCTAAGTCAAGACCAGTTCCTGTACTGATATATTGAACTGTATTTCCAGGATATTGCTTCTGATAATCAATATACTAATCACGGTGACTCCTATAACAAGAAAGTGATCACTTTGACCTAGTTTCTGTAGAGCATTGCATTCCCAAAGCTGTCTTATCTACAAGTCTTCTCTCTTGAGTCTTCGTATGAACTATAAAACCTGTATTCCCAGATACGAATCCTCACTTGACAATCTTCCTTATGATAGTAATTAGTTTCCTTTCACGGATTACCGACACCTAGTACAATGGTCAGGTTCGCAGATGACTAGTTCCGCTCTCAGGCCTTCGTACTATATCTTCTCAAATTATTGTCAAGTCTTCTACCAGATATAAAAAACTTCACATAGAATGCTGAGGTCTTCACACTGATCCTGATAACTGCTTTGAATGGCTCCGACTTTATTCCTTTATTGCTTGAACGTGTTAATAAACTTTATACAGATCACTGTTGATGTCTTCTTCACTGTAGTTATCAAATTCATCATGTATATGCCCAATAAATAATCTAAACTGATTCTAGTGGAATATAGATTATTTCAAAGTCCTTTATTCTACGTTAATTTATCCATACCACTATTGTTGAGTTATACATACAACTTCAATCTTGCTCAACAATCTCCCCCTATTTGACTATTACACATGACGATCAAATAATAATGGAGAAGTCACAGTTTGGAGGATAACTCAACTAACCATAAGCAAGAGTCTTCAATCAGCTTTCAACTTTCATCTCTGGACTTGGAAATAATACTATCTTATATCTACCGCATCTTCTATACATATTTAGCTTCAGCAAAGAACAAATTCTTCTCTCCCTTATGTAAAGTTGCAGATATATACGTCTTCCAAAAATTGTCTTCAATAATCTTCAAATCTTCTCATTTAGCACATCACAGAAAACATTTTGGAATCCAAAAACGAAACCATAATCGCTCCCCCTAAGATGAAGAATCCCCTCCTTAGTACAATAAAGTTGGAAACTCCCCTTCTTAGTTTTAGAATGAATATTGAATCTTTATAATCTTTTTATAATATCTCCCCCTTAGTTGAGTATTCCTTCAAAATGTATCAGAGTGGAATCTTAGGGTCAAATAACCAAGTGAAGAGATTATGTATGGTAACCATTTCCTCACTGTGCAAGTGTGTGATTTCCTGTTTAGTGATCTCATAATGTGTTTCACTCCACTCTACACTCAAGTGTTTGTCACTTAGTCTCACAGTGTGTCACTCACTCAAAGCTCCAAACATCCAAGTGTACCTACAAGAAATTCTTTTTCATAGAAAAGTTGCCTTCCACCATCAAGGATGGAAACTCTCAGTCTAGAGATACAAAAATGTTCCTTTTGAGAGGGGAAATTAGAATTCTTTTAAGTGGCAGAATTCATGATACCCCTTAACTTCCATGAAGAAGTATACCTTATAAACTCGTCAAATAATATCTGAGTCCTCATTTACATGTTGCAATTTTGACAATGTCAAAATCATTTCCAGATTTGAATTCTGAAATGATAATCAATGACCAATGACATGTCATTAGGGATCAAAGATTTTTTCTTAAGTCTGTGAATACTTATCATAGTTACCAATCCAGGAACCTAAATCTATATTCAATATAAAAGTATGGATAAATATACCCTAGATCTTAGAATCTTAACCCAAATTTAAAATCAGAGATAATGAACATAAGCATGGTCCAGTATTCAACCATTTTTAGTGACCTTGATATGGTATAACAACGACTGTTGCGTCAATACCTTCCTTGTGTATGTGTGAATCTCACATGTGCATTGGAAATATTTTAATCAAGGGGTAGTGACTCTCATTAAGATGCCCTAACTAACAGGCGAATTTTTAATAGATAACATTCTGTTGGGAGAATGCACCTAGTAACTGTTTATATGCCTTTTCAACTCTATATTCTTCTGAGAGAATACAGATGGGCTTACAGATGTCTCAGGTTATGAAAATTTCCACTTTTTTGTGAGAGACAGAGCTATAGGGTTGACCTTTCCTTCCTTATATGGTTCTTCTTGGCACTATCTTCCTCATTCTCATCAAAACTCCAATACCAAGTGGTATTGATACCAACTGTTACTTTAGATGTATCAGAGCAAAAATGGTACCAAATGGTGAATATATCAGAGCCAGGTAAGGATACTGTTTGAGAAGTGTTTGGTTTTAATGACTTGGGTTATATCCTATGAGGTTTGATAGGCTCATAGTCAGTTCCTAAAACTAATGAGGGTTGATGATCACAAGCATCCAAAGTATAATATCAGAGAATTTAATGATCAATAACAGATTGTTCTCAGGTCCAGAGAGTTTTACCCTTACTTACCACCATATGGATTCATGAAGGATGTCTTAGATGATCATGCATATTGATTCTTTTGACAATACTATTCAATCAAAACTCAGCTTAAAACAGTTCATGTTATTCCAATATAGATAATACTACAGATTTAGGGTGAAAATTGCTCTAAAACTATAAGACTTGCATTAAATAATTAGAGTATTAAAATCATATTAGGATATAATATCTAGAACAGAGTGTAAGCATAGCAGAATCATTAGAGATAAATAGGATCAACATATAGGTCATAAAAACAAATATTATTATCAAGAGTGAATTCAACAATTCTGTACCACTGTTTATAAGACACAACAAGTCTGAACCAATTAAATTCTACTCCTGACATAATCATGTCACAACTATTACTAGTTATGCTGCACATTTATTCTAGTACAAGATAAATAGAGTAATTCTAGCATAAACAGAGAATCAGAGACCCAAGAATATGTTGTCAGATTTACCTAGGGTCTGAAACTAAAAAATCCCACAGAATTTACTCATAGAACAAGATTTAATCACATAAAACCTTATCATATCAATCAAAGTTAAGAAAGAATCTAAATTATATAGGATCTTAGACCAGAGTGTAATAGGTTTGAGACGTGTGTGTGCTAAAATAAATATCAATATCATAAGTGTTTGCATCAAAGGTAAACGTATAGCATGTTAACATTCAAACAACTTATATATTGCATCAAAAACTCTAACTTATATACCACTAGCATATAACATGAAAAACATAGCAATCAGTTAGCTTCAAATAATTTTACAAACATGGATATATATAATAAATATAGATATGTAAACTTACTTTCCCCTTAAAGTGTCATAATAGGAGTTGTAAAGTTTACCCATACCAAATTACATTTGTTGATTTCCAATTAATTGGACAAATTCAACACGGCAAGTTCACTAACCAACTTGTTGAATGTAACTTCATCAAGTGGCTTTGTGAAAATGTCTGCAATTTGATCCGTTGTGGGAATATAATGAAGTTCCACAATATGATTCATTACATGCTCTCTTATGAAATGATACCTTATCAATGTGTTTGGTCCTAGAGTGCTGAACATGATTGTTTGAGATTGTTATGGCACTTGTGTTGTCACAGTAAATAGGAATATTCTTCAAATCAAGTCCATAGTCTCGGAGTTGGTTTTTCATCCAAAGAATTTGAGAACAGCAGCTTCCAGCAGTAATGTATTCAGTTTTAGCAGTAGATATAGAAACTGAATGCCGCTTCCTACTAAACCAAAAAACCATTCTTCTTCCAAGAAACTGACAGCTTCCTGAAGTACTCTTCCGATCAATCTTACAACCAGCATAATCAGAATTTGTGTAGCCTATGAGATCAAATCCCGTATCTTTAGGATACCAGATACCTAGATTAGGTGTACCCTTCAGATATATGGAATTCATTTGACAACTATCAGATGTGATTCCTTCGGATCAGCCCAGAACCGTGCACACAAGCATGTTGCAAAAATAATATCTGGACGACTCACAGTCAGGTAGAGCAATGATCCATTTATGCTTCTATAATTAGTATTGTCTACCTTCTTACCCGACTTGTCTTGATCAATTTTTGTGGCAATTGCCATCAAAGTCTTTGCAGGTGTTAAATCTTCCAACTTATATTTCTTCAGAAGGTCTCTGATGTACTTTATTTGACAAATGAAGATACTATCTGGCTGCTGATTCACTTGAAGTCCAAGAAAGAATTTCAACTCACCCATCATACTCATCTCATACCTGCTATGCATAAGCTTAGAAAACCTTGTACAAAGTGCATCATTCGTAGATCCAAGTATAATGTCATCAACATAAACTTGCACAGTATAATATAATTTTTATGATTCTTATGAAACAATGACACCTCTAGTGAAACCATTTTCAAGAAGAAATTCTGAGAGAGCGTCATACCATGTTCTCGGCGCTTGCTTTAGACCATAAAGAGCCTTGAAGAGTAAATAAACAAAATCTTCCAATCATGATCTATGAAGCCAGGGGGTTGCTCCACATAGACCTCTTCTTCAAGCTCACCATTCAGGAAAGCACTTTTCACATCCATCTGATATACCTTAAAGTTTGAATATGCTGTAAATGCTAAAAATATCCTGATGGCTTCAAGTCTAGCAACTGGTCCAAAGGTTTCATCGTAGTCAATCCCTTCTTCTTGAGAATATCCCTTAGCAACCAGTCTCGCCTTGTTCCTTGTTACTACTCCATCTCCATCAAGCTTGTTTTTAAAAACCTATTTTGTGCCAATCACTTATTTATATTTAGGTCCCGTTACAAGCTTCTACACTTTCTATATTTCAAACTGATTAAGTCCCTCTGGCATAACAATCACCCAATCTGGATCTCCAAATGCTTCATCTACTTTTTTTGGTTCCATTTGAGATAAAAACCCAGAATAGAAACATTCATTTGCTGCAGCTCTTCTAGTCTTAACTCCGCTATCTGGATCACTAAGTATCAAATACCAAGGATGATCTTTACTCCATACTTTCTGTCTTTGTAGGTTAGCTGTTGATGACTCAACATTACCAGAATTGTGTCGATTCTAACTAATGGATCCTTGTTCTTCTTCTTGTACTGCTCCCCCTGTGTTGTTGCCAGCTTGATCTCCAGAATCTGAAGCTTGAGAACTAGTCCCAGAGATATTTTGACTATCATTATTTGTTCCAGGATCATTCCGTCAAAATCTGAATCATAATTATGTTTATCAGGATCATTACCATTATCATTGTCATTTTTTAATGGAACAACTTCAGGTTTATCTTCTTCATCAGAAAGATCTTCAACATCAAGATTATCATCATCATCTTCCTTCTAAATACTTGGGAACTTGGCGTCATCAAATGTTACATTAAGGCTTTCCACAAACTTTCGATCACTAATCACATATACCCTGTAGGCTTTTGACTGCAGAGAATAGCCTAGAAAGATACCTTCTTCAACTTTAGCATCAAACTTGCCAAGATGCTCATCATCCTTAAGCACAAAGCACTTTCCTCCAAATACGTAAAAGTATTTCACTAATGGTTTCTTGTTGGCCATTAACTCATAAGGGGTCTTCTCACACATCTTGTTGATCAGGGTTATGTTTTGAGTATAACATTCAGTGTTAACTACTTCGGCCCAGAAGTAGGCAGGAAGATTGGCTTAATTAAGTATAGTCCTTGCAACTTCAACCAATGTTCGATTCTTCCTCTCAACCACTCCATTCTGTTGTGGTGTTCTTGGTGCTGAAAACTGTCTTGAGATGCCCTTATCGGTACATAAATCATTCAACTTTGCATTTTTGAATTATGTTCCATTATCTGATCTGATAGTACGAACAGGCACTCGAGCTTCTAACTCAATTTTGTTGATCTGATCAATAATCAAATCAGCTGCTTCATCTTTTGAATGTAAAAATAACACCCACGTATATCTGGAATAGTCATCAACAATCACTAAGCCATATTTATTTCTAGATATAGACATGACATTGACAGGGCCGAACAAGTTCATACGAAGGAGTTTTAGTGGTTCGGTATGTCATTCATTGTCTTTTTCCTTGAGTGATGTGCACTTTGACATTCCCTTTTCACATGCTTCATAAAGTCCATCAGGACTGAATTCCATCTCGGGAAATCCTCTCACCAATTCCCTCTTAACCAAAGAATTCATTGTCTTGAAGTTCAAGTGGGAGAGTGTAACGGCCTCAATCTCGGGGTCAGGAGTTGACTTCAGCACACACGATTACCAGAATTATAAACAATATGATTATTATTAATATTAAACTATTATGACCCCGAACCAAGATCCAATCCAGGTTCAAGTATGATCCAAGCTCAACATTATTACAAATATTTATTCAAAAGTCTGACACAAACTAACTTATTCAGCAACTCATCAGACCGCACGTGGCCTAATACTAACTACCTCTGAGGAGTCGGGTCCTAAAGGGGCTGAAACACGGTTCTGCCAAGGTCTGATTGGTCTTCTAGGCATCTGCGATATATATATATATATATATATATATATATATATATATATATATATATATATATATATATATATATATAACAGGTTGCAAGGGTGAGCATAATCGCTCAGCAGTACCAACATATGAATAACAAGATAAAAACAGTAATGTAAACAATGATAGGAACAGAACTATAATCATTCGAACAACATTATATAACGAAAAGCTGAGGTAACTGGATATCACTGACTAGCATAATTTTAATAAACAAACGTAGTAGTGTGTTGTGTAAGTACCAGAGTCCAATTTTAGCATGCTACTCACATTTATAAAACCACTGTATCAAGTATGTATACCCTTACGGAAATCACAAAGCCAAATCAGATTTGTAACGGATATGTGAAGACAGGTGATCAGGCTATCAACACCGGACGACTCTAACTGCCATCCCATATACCTGTTACGGAACTTAGAGACTAGCTAGGTCTCTAACTTGCTGGACTAATCGGTTATATAATACGCACAACTGAATTAGCCTCTTACGCCACCTCAATAGGCCTACACTGGCCCCTATGTATCCCATATCTGATCGTTTTATCCAATTTTCAAAACACTTGTACCTATCTCATTTCAAAATCATTCATTTTAACAGCATACATATAAAATCTATTCGCAAATCATTTTATTTGAGATAGGTACCTTTTGAAGTTACTTTTTTCCAAAATAGGTTGAAAACAGTGATTTATAACTACAAGGGATACGTAACTTAAAACATTTCTGTTCCATTACGAGATTAAAACATTAGTTATTCATATATACTGAACCATAGAAGAATGGTCATGGGTACTTGCCTTGCAATGCTTTCGAAAACCCTAAGTATCTTTTACGCTGACTTTGGTCCTGGTGAAACTCGACTGGGATCTATAAATACAGAATACCCTAATCAGTTCTATCGACATGCTTGACATCCTCAAACCCTAATAACCCAATCCGATAACCCGACTCGTATAGTTATTATACACACAATCACGTAGTCCGTATACAAATAGGGGTAAATGTTTAATAAAATAAAATATGTTTTAAAATAAATTTTAAAAAATTTTGGCAGCAATTCTTTTGTTTATAAGCCTACACGTCGATTACAATCGACGTCCAAATTTCACAACAAAAACAATCAACAATTCACAATCTCACAACACAGTTCCAAATCATTTATACACGGAATTTATTATACGACTCATTTTATTTTTTTATAAAATTTAGGACTCAGAATAAATTCATCACCGCCCATCGTCTGCTTGTAAAGAGTCATCGCGGTATGACGGTAAAATTCTCGGGGTACCTGGTAATTCAGATTCCAACCGAAAATTTCACCGATTAATTATTAAAATTTCCAGAATAAAAAATATTTTTTTATCATGAATATTATTCAATAATTCCCTGCAATAAAAGGAATTAAAATTAAAATTAAAAAAAAATCTGCATTGTCCAAACCAACAGCACACAAGCGGCCCAACAAGGCCCAAACCAACCGCCCAACTGAGAAGCCCAACTGAGCAACCCAACGGAGCAACACAACAAAGCAGCATAGATAACCACATGGATACGGCTTATTTCGATCGGAGTCTTTGGTTTCTCCCACTTGGATACGGCTTCAATCTTTACTGGGTCTACCTTGATACCTTCCTTACTCACCACATGTCCAAGAAACTGTACCTCTGTCAACCAAAACTCACACTTGGAGAACTTTGCATACAATTGCTTTTCTCTCAACTTCTGAAGGGAAATCTATAGATGCTTTGCGTGATCTTCTGGAGTCTTTGAATATATGAAGATGTCATCAATAAATACAATAACAAACTTATCTAAATACTCCTTATACACCCGGTTAATTAAATCCATAAAAGCCGTTGGTGCATTAGTTAATCCAAACAACATCACTAAGAACTCATAATGGCCATAACTTGTCCTGAATGCAGTCTTGGGAATATCTTCGGGCTTTATCTTCAGTTGGTGGTAGCCATACCTTAAATCAATATTTTAAAAATAACATGCCCCCTTAAGCTGATCAAATAAATCGTCGATGCGTGGCAAATGATACTTGTTCTTTATTGTCAATTTGTTCAGTTCTCTGTAGTCAATGCACAATCTCATACTTCCATCTTTGTTCTTTACGAATAGCACTGGAGCACCCCATGGAGAAACACTGGGTCGAATAACTCCCTTATCCAATAGTTCCTGAAGTTGCTTGGCCAATTCTTTCATTTTCATTGGGGCCATCCTATATGGAGCTTTGGAAACGGGTTCAGCTCCGGGCATCAAATCAATGGAGAACTCTATCTCTCGATCAGGTGGTAATCCTGGTAACTCTTCTGGAAGGACGTCAGGGAATTCTCTTACTATGGGAATCTTATCCAAGGTAGGGGTCTCTTTCTTCGTATCCACCACATGAGCCAAATACGCTTCACACCCTTGCCGCAACAATTTCTTTGCTTGTAATACTGAAAGGAACTTCTTATCCAACCTCTGTCCTTGATAATCGATCCTTTTATTATCTGGGGTGTACATAACAACTCTCCTTTTCTTACAGTCAATATTTTCCTTATAAAGAGACAACCAATCCATGCCTAGAATAATGTCGAAGTCTCCTAATGTTATATATATTTGTGATATCATGTCTAATCTGATTTGTTTAGTTTCAGAACTTAATGATCAGAACTTAACTGGAAATCAGAACTTACTGAAGACAGGAAGTTATCAGAACTTAAGCTATCAGCACTTACATCAGAACTTAAGTATGGATACACTTCAGGGATGAAAAGCGGCTGATTTATAGGAGAGGATCTGGATTAAACAAAAGAAGATATTCTTGGAGAGTTGTAAAGCTAAAGGACTACTGTTGATAATCTCTGATTGATGTATTTTAGGAAACAGAACATATCATATCAATTAGGAGATATCTTGTAACTGTGTAGTATATTAACACAGATTAAGGTTTACACTATATGTGTTATCATTCATGAGAATATTATTCATTGTAACCCTAACAACTTTTAGTGATATCATACATCACTGAGAGAGTATATTAAACCTACTGTAACAGAGTTTGATATATTGAATAAACTTGTTTTCTATTACATACTTGTGTTTATAATCGAATTGATTGTAGATACTATATTCAACCCCCTTCTATAGTATCATTGAGGCATAACAAGTGGTATTAGAGCCAATCTGTTAAGCTTACAAACAGTTAAGATCCAAACAAAAAATCAATCATGTCTGATCAATCAAAAACACAAGACCCTCAAGAACCTGCAAAGGTTCAACCCATTTAAAACACCAGTAGATATGAAACCATCAGGGTTCCTATGCTCAGGGTGTCTTAGTACCCTGTATAGAGTGTGAAGATGGCCATTTTTTGGAAGCTACAGATCTAGAATATTTAGACATAATTGATGATGGTCTACACAAGCCCACAAAGCTTTCTGTTGTAGTTGGGAATGAGCCACAAAAGATGATTCCCAAAGAAAAGAGAGAACTCACCACTGAAGACATCTCTTCACTAGGCAAGGATGCAAAAGTAAGACACTTGCTTCAAAGTGCACTTGACAATGTCATGTCAAACAGGGTGATTGGATGCAAGACTGTAAAAGAAATCTGGGATGCATTGGAAGTGAGATGTCAAGGAACCAATGCCATCAAAAAGAACAGGAAGACAATACTCACACAGGAGTATGAGCACTTTGACTCAAAATCTGATGAGTCACTAACTGATACATATGACAGATTCACAAAGCTATTGAATGATCTGTCACTAGTGCATAAGGAATATGATCCAGAAGATTCAAATCTGAAATTCCTACTAGCTCTTCCTGAAAAGTGGGATTTGAAAGCTACTATAATAAGAGACAACTATGAACTTGCTGATATGTCTCTTGATGAAATCTATGGGGTGCTCAAGACTCATGAACTTGAGATGGAGCAAAGAAAGAAGAGGCATGGAGGGAAATCTAAGACAGTTACTTTAAAGACTGAAGAAAAGCCAATTATCTCTAGGAAGGCAAAAAGAAAGGCTCTCATCATACAGTCTGATTCAGAGTCATCAGATTCTGATGATGATGATTCAGAACCTGAAAATTTATCTGAAGTGGATGTTGATGCAAAAATGATGAAACTGTGTGCTCTTATGGTGAAGGGTATCACAAAGATAGCCTACAAGAAATTCAGAAAGGGTAAGAAGTTTTCTAGGAAAGGTGGAAGTTCTGACAAGAAAGGGTTCAGAAAGACTGAAGGCAAATGAGGAAAGTCTGACAGAGGAGACAACTCAAATGTCAAATGCTATAATTATGGTGAAAGAGGCCACATCTCTCCTGATTGCAAGAAAGGAAAAGGTGATAAAGGACAGGCACTTATCATAAAGAAGAAAAACTGGGAAGACACTTCAGAATCTGAAAAGAGGTGAACTATGCCTTAATGGCAAATGATGATAGCAGTTCTGATGCTGCTGAACTAGAGGTACCTCTATCAACTTTTGCTTTTGATACAGAAGATATTACTGAGTTGAGATTATTTCTGAAAAATATTTATATTAGCTATAGAGATCAGACTTTAGAGAACGAAAGATTAGAATCTGAAAATCTAAAGTATAAAAACAAAATGATTATCTAAAAACTGAATTAGAAAAAGAATGAGAAATCATCAGGACTTGGACTAACTCAGGCAGAACAACTCAGAATATTCTAAGTAGTGGAAACTGGAAAGAGGGCTTAGGTTATAAAGATGGGAAAAGTGAGAAAGGGACTTTGCCAATTAAGCCAATTGCTATCAAACAGACTGAAAAGCCAAAGGTAAATCCTGTTAAATTTGTTGCAAAAATTGTCGTGTCTGATTCTAAAGAGATGAAAGACTCTAAAAGGGAAGTCAAAGAAAAGTCAAATTCTGACAAATTAAAACAGGATAAACCAGCTTTGGTAAATATTGGCTTAATGATAAAGAAGCAGCTTAAGTATAAGCTGAAAGAGATTAAAAATGTGAACAAGGTAAAGGACGCTAGGAAAAATAGGAATGGAAAGGAACGTGTGAATAAAAGTAATAATTATATGCCTGTTCCTAATGCTCCTAGAAAGAAATGCTATAATTGTGGAAACTCTAACCATCTTGTTTCTTTTTGCAGGAAAAATAAAGATATAAACTCTTTACCTCCTAGATCAGGAGTTAAGAGTCAGTCTGTTAGGTTTAAACCACAAAATCCTTATTTTCATTGTGGTATTTTATGGCATTCTATTTATACTTGTAAGGAATATCATAGTTTATACTATGATTATTATGAAATAAAACCTTCTTTATAGAAAATTAGTGTAATTCCTTCTAGTGTAAATTTTGATGCAAAGTCTGATATAAAGTCTGATAAAAAGCATGTTAGCATAAACTCTGAAACTAAATCCGCTGCAAATGCTAACAAACTTAACAAGGCCAAAGGATCCAAGCAAGTCTGGGTCCTTAAAACTAATCAATAGTGGTCTTTGTGATTGTAGGGCAACAGAAAAAACATCCTGGTTCTGGACAGTGGATGTTCAGGACATATGACTAGAAATAAAGCCCTGCTATCAGACTTTGTGGAGAAAGCTGGCCCAGGAGTTTCTTATGGAGATGACAACATGGGAAAGACTTTGGGATATGGCAATATCAAACTTGGGAATGTCATTATTGAATCAGTAGCTTTTGTCTCAGGACTTAAACACAATCTGCTAAGTGTGAGTCAAATCTGTGACAAAGGTTATCATGTGGATTTCATTGAAGAATACTGTGAAGTTGTAAGTAATTCTACAGGCAAAGTGGTTCTGAAAGCTTATAGACATGGTAACATATATGAATACAGACTTTCAACAAATTTTGATGGTTCTACAATCTGTCTGTTAAGCAGAACATCAATTGAAGAAAGCTGGAATTTGCATAAGAGACTCTCTCATTTAAATTTCAACAACATAAATGAGCTAGTAAAGAAAGATCTTATGAGAGGACTGCCAAAATCAATATTTGCTCCTGATGGTCGTTGTGACTCATGTCAAAAGGCAAAACAAAGAAAATCTTCATTCAAGAGCAAAACTGAATCCTTAATTCTTGAGCCTTATCACTTACTGCATGTTGATCTATTTGGTCCAGTCAATTTCATGTCTATTGCAAAGAAGAAATTTGCTATAATTATAGTGGAGGAGTTCACAAGATACACTTGGGTGTATATCTTGCACAAGAAGTATGAAACAATATCTACTCTAACTGATCATGTCAGACAGCTGGATAAGTTAGTCAAATCTATTAAAATAATAAGATGTGATAATGGCATTGAGTTCAAGAATTCAATTATTAAAGAGTTCTGCAAAGAGCAAGGAATAAAGCAGGAATTTTCTGCACTTGGAACTCCACAGCAGAATGAAGTTGTAGAAAGAAAGAACACGACTCTTATTGAAGCTGCACAGACTATGCTTGATGAAGCAAAGCTACCAACCTATTTTTGGGCTGAAACTGTGCAGACTGCTTGTTTTACACAGAATGCTACACTCATAAACAAGCATGGAAAAACACCATATGAGATGGTGAAGAAAAAGAAGCCAAATCTGAAATACTTTCATGTATTTGGATGCAAGTGTTTTGTTTTTAAGACTCATCCTGAACAGCTGTCAAAATTTGATCTGAAAGCTGATGAAGGAATTTTTGTTGGATATCCACTTTACACAAAAGCCTTCAGAGTCTTCAATTTAAGAACAAGGGTTGTCATGGAATCTATCAATATATCTTTTGATGATAAAAATATTACTGGACTTGAAGATTTCAATGATCATGATCAGCTGAGATTTGAAAATGAAGATGTAAATTCTGATTCTGTATATTCTGATGACCTAAATCCCGATCCTGTAAGTTCTGACGGGTTAAATTCTGATGTCATTGAAACTGTGGTAACTGCTCCAAAGGAAAATGCACCTGTTCAGGGGGAGCAAGCTGATGATCATACCACATCTCAAGACTCTCAGAAAGCATTAGAACCAGTTACTGGCTCTTCAAGTTCTGATGAGCCAAATTCTGACAATTCTGGAAACTCTAATTCTTCAATTCCTGAAGGATCCAACTCAAATTCTGGAATCTCAGAGAGCATAACTTCAGGGGGAGAATCAAAAAATGCTAATGGAGACAGCATGGATCATGGGGGAGGATCCAGTTCTAGAGATCAACTTCCATCTGCAAGGAAGTGGACTAAATCACACACACCTGACTTAATAATTGGAGATCCTGAAGCAGGTGTCAGAAATAGAACAGAAACAACAAATGAATGTCTCTATCATTCCTTTCTATCTTAGACTGAACGAAAGAAAGTGGAAGAAGCTCTTCAAGATGCTGATTGGGTGCAAGCAATGCAGGAAGAGTTAAATAAATTTGAAAGAAATAAAGTCTGGACCCTAGTACCAAGACCAAAGGACAGATCAATTGTTGGTACAAAATGGGTGTTCAGAAATAAAACTGATAGTGATGGCATAATTACAAGAAACAAAGCAAGGCTGGTTGCTAAAGGTTACTCTCAACATGAGGGTATTGACTATGATGAAACATTTGCTCCAGTTGCTAGATTGGAAGCCATAAGAATCTTTTTGGCTTATGTTGCTCACAAGAAGTTTAAAGTCTTTCAAATGGATATGAAATATGCTTTTCTCAATGGAGAATTGGAAGAAGAGGTATATGTTGAACAACCTCCAGGCTTTGAAGATCCAAAATTTCCAAATCATGTCTACAGGATTGACAAAGCACTTTATGGCCTTAAGCAAGCTCCTAGAGCATGGTATGAGACTCTGGCTCAATTCCTTCTGGAAAGTGGATTTCACAGAGGCACAATTGACAAGACTTTATTCTACCTCAACCATGGAAAAGACTTACTTTTGGTACAGATATATGTTGATGATATCATTTTTGGCTCTATAAATACAAAACTTTGTGAAAGATTTTCCAAGTTAATGCAGTCAAGATATCAAATGAGTATGATGGGAGAGTTGAATTTTTTTACGGGACTTCAAGTCAAACAAACTGAAGAAGGTACTTTTATTAGTCAATCCAAGTACACCAGAAATCTACACAAGAAATTTAGAATGTAAGACAGTTCTACTGCATCAACTCCCATGGCCACTGCCACCAAGTTAGATAAAGATACTGGAGCATCAGTAGATATTACTAAGTATAGAGGTATGATTGGCTCTTTACTCGATTTAACTGCAAGTAGACCAGATATCATGTATGCTACCTGTCTTTGTGCAAGATTTCAGGCTGATCCAAGAGAACCTCATCTAATAGCTGTGAAAAGAATTTTCAAGTACCTCAAGGGTACAGCTGATCTAGGATTATGGTATCCTAGGGAATCAGATTTTAAGCTAATAGGTTACTCAGATGTAGATTTTGCAGGATGCAAAATAGACAGGAAAAGCACTAGTGGAAGCTACCAATTTCTTGGAGGCAGATTGGTTTCTTGGTTTAGCAAGAAACATAAATCAATTTCCACATCAACTTCAGAAGCAGAATATATTGCTGCAGGAAGCTGTTGTGCACAGATTCTTTGGATGAAGAATCAGTTACTGGACTATGGATTAGAATTTTCTAAACTACCTATTTACTGTGATAATCAAAGTGCTATTGCTATGACAGGAAATCCAGTTCAACACTCAATGACAATGCACATCAGCATTAATTACCATTTCATAAGGGAACACGTGATGAAAGGTACAGTGGAATTGCATTTTGTTTCAACAGATCAACAACTAGCAGATATCTTCACAAAACCACTATGTGAAGCTACTTTTAGAAGACTGGTAAATGAACTTGGAATGGTTTCAGGTTCTTTCTCAAAATCTGTTTAGTTTTTGTTCTCATACATCAAACTTTATTATCAGTGTTTACAGATTTTCTTATCTCAATATAATATGTGCTAAAATTGTAACATATTAAACACTACTTATTATCTGATGTGATTCTATAAACTCTGAAAGTGTTTTTGAATGTTCTGTGACTATTCAATCCAATGAGGATTATCTTGTTAGATGATGACTTAGTACAAACTATGTATCCAATGTTTGAATTGTTATTTATGTGGAAATCATTAACACAAGAAAATTCTGATTTTGATCTTAGTCAAATTTACTTCCTGTATCTTATTACTAAGTCACAAACTAGATTATTGCTTCTTATCTGTCAAATTTTGATGTCAATAAATCTTAAGGATGAACTACATGCTTGATAAGCCTCACTTATTTAAAGAAAATAAAAAAGTTTGAAATCAGGTACTCATTTGAGATCTGGAGTAATTTATGTGAAAGGGAAGATCCAAGTGCATTTCTGGTATTAAGTTATATGCTTTAGAAAAGCAAATTAATTTTTCTAGGTGACTTTTCACATTCTCTGATTACTGGAGAAATATTCTGATAACAGCATTAATTCTGATGGCAGTTGTAACTCATTTACACTGAGAAACCCTTGTTAAAAGAATTTCAAAAGATGCATAAAGTAAGCACAAACATTTGAGGTAGATTCTTGCATAACTTTATTCTACAATAGACTTCACAATTGAAGACATATTTTAAGCATTTTTCTTAGTTATGCCTTATTTCTAAGATATACTGAAGTTTACCAGACTTTAATCTTTATCTGATCATTTGCACATACACACACTATCACTCCATATGAATGATAAAAATTACTGTGGTGATTAAGTTGTTTCTGATAAACAGTTAAGTATTATTTGCATAAATTCTGAGGACAAGTCTTGATTATGTTCTGATGATTAAACTCTGAAGAAACCAGTCAGTATTTGTGTGAAGAAACACGAAAACAGTCATTCACTTTTTGAGTACAGAAGCCATGTTCTGATGACCGTTAAATTCTGATAATAGTCCAGTTCTGATGTCAATCCTGATGCTTGCGTGTTATTATTTATTTACTTGACTTATTTTTGAAATTTACTGTAACAGTTATATTTCTCAGAAAAATAATTAGGTGAGATAAAAATAGTCATAATCATTTGTTAGTGGGTTGCGTGTTGGTTTTGGTATGTGCATGTGTGCAATAATTACTGCATGTTTACCGTGCCCACTATTAATGTTTTGACTGATTACACGCTACCAAGTGTAAAAACTGTCGGTTCTAATTCAAAAGAGACGTTACCATGTGTAGAGTATAAATATCAGAGATAAAAGATTATACAATCTTTTATCCACTCTTTTACTCTATTCTCTCTCTCTCTCTCTCTCTCTTATTTTCTTACTCTCTTATTTTCTGACGTTCTCTTACAGGCATTTTATCAAACACTTTGCAAACAAAAAAAATTCACTTGAATTTTCAATAGAAATGGCACCAAAGGATGTTATTTTTAATGGAGCTAAGTTTGTCCCAAACAACTACTCTGCTATCTTGAACAAGGATGAAGCTCTTTCAGAACTTCACTTTATTCAGGATTTCTTGGCTCACAGTGAGATTGGGTATGCTCTGACCCAACCTCAAGCAATCTCTGTTAAACAAGTGCTGGAGTTCTGGAAGACTGGAATCTATGATGATGGAGGTGAAACTGGATCTCCAACCATCATCTTCCTATCAGGAGAAGATGAGTATATGGTAACTGTTGCTACAGTGATGCAGGCTCTTCATCTGCCTGAAAACTGTACTTACAACTCAGCATGGAGAATCTGTTCTTCAGAACATGATGACAAAGTTGTGATATGAGAAAAGCTTGTCCAAGCTAGGACAGTTGAAGAGGCCTTACATCAGGAGGGAATGGAGCTTCTTCTTTGATTGTATCATAAAGACTTTTGCTAACAAATGCTCCAATTTCGATGTCATTCCAATCATGAGTCCACAAATAGGGTATGCACTTCTTAATCAGACTCATTTTGATTATGCATCTGCTGTGTTAGGCTATATTGGTGACAGAATGAAGGAAGATGCAAATATAGTATATTTTGCTAGGTTCTGTCAATTAATTTATAGTTATTGTTGTTTAGATAAGCCACAAGTGTTCAGTGACCTAATGGAACCTTTTAAGTTAAATAAAAGGGCATTTACTGACTTGTTATCTGCTGATAACAAGAAGGAAGAACTAAGACCTCTCCAAATACCCCAATCTGTCAAACAGTTCTTAGTCAACACTATCCCAAACACTTACACAGCCATATTCCCTGATGTAGCACCATCACAACCATCCACTACTCAACAACCCCAGTCTACCTCACAACCACCAACATCAGCACATATTGTCAGCACTTCACAGTCCAGACCCACATCCAAAACCAAACCAACCTCTGGTACTTCTCAAAAGGTGCCAGTTGTACAATCTGACACATCCTCCAGACCCAAAACCTCAAGAGCTAAATCTGTTCCTCAATCTCCATCAAGGAGAAATAGAAGGCTGATTCTGAGAGATGAATCAGATGAGGAAGAACAGGTCCAGGTTCCTGCATCAGAACCTGTGACAGAAGAAGCTGAAGAGTCAACTCTTCATAAGGAGAAAGTAACTGAAGCTTCTGGCATTCAGAAAAGAAAGAGGTCTTCACATTCTGATACAGATCATGTCACCCCTCCATCTAGAAAATCAAAATCGAGGAAGGTGAGAGCAGGTGTGCGTATTGCACAAAGTCAATCCGAGGATGCTGAAGATGCCGATGAAGGGGATCAGGAATCTCTGATCTCATCAGAACCTATTGTGATTGAAGCCCTGCTAGCAGTTGAAGAAGTTCTGATTCAAGAATCTGAAATTCTAGAAGTCCACAGATCAGAACCTGTAAAAGAATCTGTGAATTCCCCACCCCACTCTCCAATCAAAGCTACAGATGATGTTGAAGAATAAGAGACAAGTCCTGAAATAGATATTCATAATTTGAATATACCTACTGTTCTATATCTGGAGGCTCCAACTACAAAATAGCCAACTCCTATTACTTCTCCAATTTTACAGGCTGAGATACCAACAACACCAATTCTTGATCTTGGAATTGAAGATCAGAATTTAGACAAAGTTGCAACTGGTTCAGAGTCTCCTACAGCCACACAGACCTTGGTGTTATCTGAAGATGAGGAGATTCTAGCAAGTTCTGGTGAGTCAGCTCCAGTAAACACTATAATGCCTACAGGAAAGGAGGCATTATTCCAGTTTGAGTAAGAGGCTGCTCCAGTTCCATGGGAGGAAACCTTTAGAGGGGTTTAGTGGATGCATAAATGGAATGATACTGATTGTATTCCTAGCCCACATATTCTGACAGAACATGTTTCAAAAGCTGATGAGTTGCTGACAAGTTCTGACTTCAAGCATCAACTAAAGGTCACTGCTCTCAGTACAAGAACTCTACAAGGTCAACACTCCAAGACTCATGCAAAGGTTGATAAACTTCAGGAAACAGCTGATAAGCTAGCCATGATGCAAAAACTAGACAAGAAGAGGTTTATCAGACCAATTCACGAAAAAGTGGATGCTATTGAGCTTGTTCAAACCAAGCAGCAGGCCCAACTGGATAAGGTATTACAAAATCAAGCTGCTCAACAGACTCAGTTAAATGAGATCTAATCTTCAGTGGAACTCCTTCTTTCTCTACTCCTGATAGATGATGCCAAAAAGGGGGAGAAGGTAGTTAAGTCCAAATGCTCACCAAGCCAAACATTGAAGAAAAATGATGATCATGGAGATGACCAGGGAAACTCTGAAAAGAGTAGAGGTCAAAGTCAAGGGAAGCAGCTGAGCAGAATTCTCACTCAACAGACAAGATCTCATCAGAGAATGTCTGGTAGCAAGAACTCTAATAGATCTACTATGCAAGGGAGGAATAAGGAAGGAAAGAAGCCAACAGATCAGGATGTTCCTTTATTGATCACAAATGCTGATGCTTCAAATACTGATGATCAAGTTCTGACAACTACTTCTGATGTGATAGTCCAAGCTGAAAGCCAAGAGTCACTGAAGTTTTTGCAGACTTTGAAATTCAAAGGAAAGAAAGCAATATTCTTCTACAAAGATCCCAAAATTCAATCTGTTGATGAAGAATTGGCCAAGAGACTATTCCTTAAGGATAATCCAGGAGTGGATTTAGAGGAATTAAGAGAAAAAGAAGCTAAATTTGCTGTTGAAAAGAGCAAACCCAAGCCAAAAGCTTCTGATGCTAAAAAGCCACCAAGGCCAAAAGAAAAGGGGATTGTGATAAGAGAAAGATCTGCCACAGAGATTCCTAGATCAAGGACTAGATCTCAAACTACTACTGATCCCAAAGACAAGGGAAAAGGGAAATTTGGGGAGACAGTCAAGAAACAGAAGATGAAGATTCCTCAAATTCTAATGGATCCTGTGTGCAAGATGGTTCAAGTCTTTGATGATGCTGCTGTTGAAGATGAAACAGTTAAAACTCTGAAGAGAAAGAGGATGACAAAAGAATCTAAGACAACCTCTGACATAGCTCAAGTTGTTCAGAGTGAAGAAGTTTAGAACTTAATAAATCCTGAAGATATTTCAGAATAGTAAGCTACAGATGAAGCTGCAAATCCTGACCAATTCATCAAGACATCAACCTCTGACACTGCTCAAGTTGACATAGACAGCTTAACATTAGAAGACAAGAAGAAGCTGCTATGAAACAAGTCTATTCCAGTTTAGCCTAAGACAAATGAGATGTTGAATCAACTTGCAGTATTTAGGGTAAAAGCCAAGCAAGCTAGAGACACTTCTGGATTAGGTTCTGACAGAGAGAAATTCCAGACTGGGATAGAAGTTGATATTAGAGATCCATTCACATTGACTGACAAGCCATATGAAGAGATCACACAGAAGCACCTTGATAAAGTGTTTTCTGCTCAAGTAGTGATGGATACTCATGATGATTATGAAGAAAAAGAGAAATTGATCTTATTTCTGATTGATGGCGGAACTTATAGATTATCTGAATCTGATGTGCTGAAGAAATCTGTCAAAGAGCTCCAATATATTCATTATCTACTGGAGGTAAATTCTAATGTTACCAGGAAATGGTCAGAATATATTCTAAAAATAATAAGAGATTTACTCAGAATTTCTGGTGCAAGAATGACAGAGTATACTCTAATGATGACTGAGGATGATGGAAGAGAAATTCCTATGAGGAAGAATTCTGCTAAGGTAGAAGTAATTCTGAAAGGAAGATGCTTATGCTATAATGAAGATTATACACATCCAAGGGTAATCAGACTGGGAGATGGACTTGAAAGAAATCCAATTTCTGCACTCAGAGCTGCCATATATCAGATTGGTGATAGTGAAGATGAAGAACTGCAGCAAGTCAAAGCTCAGTTACTTGAAGTTAAAAGAAATGCAGAGACCAAGCTGGTATCAGACTTTATAAGGAATCATTATGGATTCAGGCTGATTCAGTGAATTTGGTAAAAGCTGCATGGACTGTAAGTTATATTTAGTTGTACATATAAATTCTCATTGTATTTGTACTTTGTTTTTGACATCATCAAATCTATAAACTTGTATATTTTTATAATTTACAAGTTGGGGGAGATTGTTAGATATATTTGTGATGTCATGTCTAATATGATTTGTTTAGTTTCAGAACTTACTATCAGATGTTACTGAAGACAGGAAGTTATCAGAACTTAAGCTATCAGGACTTACATCAGAACTTAAGTGCGGATACACTTCTGGGTTAAAAAGCGGCTGATTTACAGGAGAGGATCTGGATTAAACAAAAGAAGATATGCTTGGAGAGTTGTACAACTAAAGGACTACGGTAGATAATCTCTGATTGATGTATTTTAGGAAACAGAACATATCATATCAATTAGGAGATATCTTATAACTGTGTAGTACATAAACACATATTAGGGTTTACACTATATGTGTTATCATTCACGATAATATTATTCATTGTAACCCTAGAAGCTCTTAGTGATATCATACATCACTGAGAGAGTAGATTAAACCTACTATAACAGAGTTTGATATATTGAATAAACTTGTTTTCTGTTACATACTTGTATTAATAATCGAATTGATTGTAGATACTATATTCAACCCCCTTCTATAGTATCATTGAGGCCTAACACCTAACTCAAAAGGTATTAGGTCGGCAAGGAAAGTATATCATGAAATCTCTATGGAGCACTTAGGACATAATTGAATTACGGGCACTTTATCTTTATTAGCCACCTCTATGGTTAAAGGTTCATCCAGGTCTTCCAATACTAATTACATTTTATTTATACAGTTAATAGATATAAAGGATTTGGATGCTCCCGAATCAAATAAAACGTTAACAGGTACCGAATTAAGAGAAAGCATACCTGCAACTACATCAGAATCACGAGCTGGAGATTTCTTGGTCATCTTAAAGGTTCTAGCTCTAGCAGTACGGGTTGCTGGTCCTTGGGACACGCTCCTTCCCACACTATATTAGGTCACTAATTTGCAATTCCTAGCAATATGCCCCACTTTGCCGCAACTAAAACAAGTTAGTCCTTGAGTCTCAGACTTACACTCCGTGGAATAATGACCCTTCTGGCCACACTTAAAACAATTGATATTTTCTTGGCACTGACCACTGTGCTTCTTTCCGCATGTCTTACAATCGATCACTGGCTTGCTAAACCTTGTCGAGGTAGAACTAACTGAAGTGGTACTGGGCTTACCCTGGGGGATATTCTGTCTTCGAAACTTCTTATTTTTATTCTTTCCAATTCAACGCTGGAACTTCTGACTTACTCCACCTGATTCTGACCTAGCAGGTCCATTTTCAAACTTCCTTTTCTTCTCACCCTGCTCCTTTGCAGCTAACCTCTGGTCACTTTCTATCAGTAAGGCTGCCTGAACTACCGAAGTATACGTCTTGAGCTGTAGAGCTACAACTCCACTCCTTATTTCTGGCTTCAACCCTTGTTGAAACCGCTTTGCTCGCTGAGCTTCTGAACTCACATACTCTGGTGCTATACGTGCCAACTCCGTAAACTTCGCTTCATACTCCTTGACACTCTTGTCTCCTTGCTTCAACTCCAAAAACTTTATCTCCATCTGACTCTAGAGACAATCCGGAAAGTATTTTTCCAAGCACAGTTGCTGCTATTAGATTTGCTGTTGTTGTTGCTGTAATTGTTGTTGCTGCTCTTGGAATTGCTGTTGCTATTAGGCCAGCTAAGTAGACTGCTGACGCAACAAATTCATCAATTCACTCATGGAGGGATCCCCAGCAGATCCGTTATTGGGTTGAGAATTCTTCTTTAGTGGCATTCTCCTGAAACATAACAGTCATATATAAGAAAATGGATTGCTCCAAGCAGTTTTTACATATGCATCAGGAGAGTGTTGCCACCAAGACAATATCCTCATCCTCAGTATAATTGGATCCATCCCGAGTGAATGATCATAATCTAGAATTACCAGCAACAGAAGCAACAATAATAGTAACAACAATAATAACAACACACAAGTATGTATAAAAACTGAACAACAGAATAAAGCAGCTATGATATTATAACCAAAAGAAATCCAACTGGTACAACTGGAATCCAACTGAAAAGAAACCATCCAAATACACATCAAAATTGGATGTCATAGTAGCCTCTGCCTACTACAAACTATCACAACATAATATACATATACAAAGAAAACAACTACAGAACTCCTGGAAGCCAATTCTGAGCTCTGTACCTCTCTGCTGTCATTTTGGTCTATCCACTGCCACTACCGCCGATAGAACCTAGCTCAAACACTGACCAGTTCAATAGATCATGATACTGAACAACCCTGAACTCTGAGCTAATGAAACGGTTAATGGATCTAGCCCTCTCAACAGCCATCCGGGTCAAGGATCGCACATGCGCCTGCACCTCAGGGGAAGGGGCAGAGATGCCCTGGAAAGGTGCAACTGGTATCAGGTCAAACTGAGCAGCCAGCCCCAGACTCTGCTCTCTGATAAAAGATCTATTCACCGCTTGGTGAACATGATAAGGGATCGGAGAAGAGGTACCACTAGGGGCGCATGAGGTATTGGAAGTGTCGACGAGGAAGAACTAGGACCACATCCGGGAGGAAAATTCCTAACAGCAGACACAGACCTATGTACCCAGCAAGGATGGGCAATAGGTCCAGGGATGTCCCTCAGTACAAAGGAAGGAACTGGTGGGGGAGGCATAGGAGTCTCCTCAGCTACAACATCTAAGGTCCTCTCGGAGTCAGAGCTATCCGAGTCTGATGGGTTCTCCCGAGATGGAGAACTAAAGATCACAATAGGCCACTGCCAACAAGATAAATATACATGAAAGACACAATAAGGTCAAGGCAGTTCTATCAAAACATTTAATAGATGCCAGGGTAACGCCGTCCGAACCCTCGACTAACTCTAGGGTTTGCTCCTCTATATGAGTTGCTGACTCACACCTTAAGACTCAATTCTATACCTTTTTAACTCAATCCCTGACCTGGATCAGGGACTTGAACCTGTAGCTCTGATACCAACTGTGACGGCCTCAACCCCGGGGTCAGGAGTTGACGTCACCATACACGATTACCAGAATTATAAACAACATGATTATTATTAATATTAAACTATTATAGCCCCGAACCAAGATCTGATACAGGTTCAAGTATGATCCAAAATCAACATTAATACAAACCATTTATTTAAAAATCTGACATAAACTAACTTATTCAGCAACTCATCAGACCACACGTGGCCTGATACTAACTACCTCTGAGGAGCCGGGTCATGAAGGGGTTGAAACACAGTTCTTCCAAGGTTTGATTGGTCTTCTAGGCATCTGCGATATATATATATATATATATATATATATATATATATATATATATATATATATATATATATATATATAACAGGTTGCAAGGGTGAGCATAATCGCTCAACAGTACCAATATATGAATAACAAGATAAAAACAGTAATGTAAACAATGATAGGAACAGAACTGTAATCATTCGAACAACATTATATAACGAAAAGTTGAGGTAACTGGATATTACTGACTAGCATGCTTTTGACAAAAAAATGTAGTAGTGTGTTGTGTAAGTACCAGAATCCAATTTTAGCATGCTACTCACATTTATAAAACCATTGTATCAAGTACTTATACCCTTACAGAAATCACAAAGCCAAATCAGATACGTAACGGATATGTGAAGACAGCTGATTAGGCTATCAACACCGGACGGCTCTAACTGCCATCCCATTTACCTGTTCCGGAACTCAGAGACTAGCTAGGTCTCTGACCTGCTGGACTAATCGGTTATATAATGCCCGCAACCGAATTAGCCTCTTACGCCACCTCAATAGGCCTACTCTGGCCCCTATGTATCCCATATCTGATCGTTTTAAATATTTTTCAAAACACTTGTACCTATCTCATTTAAAAATCATTCATTTTAACAATACACATATAAATCTAGTTCGCAAATCATTTTATTCGATATAGGTACATTTCGAAGTTACTTTTCCCCAAAACAGGTTGAAAACAGTGATTTATAACTACAGGGGATACATAACTTAAAACGTTTCTGTTCCATTGCGAGATTAAAATATTAGCTATTCATATATACTGAACCATAGAAGAATGGTCAGGGGTACTTGCCTTGCAACATTTTTGGAAACCCTAAGTATCTTCTACGCTGACTTTGGTCCTGGTAAAACTCGACTGGGATCTACAAATACAGAATACCCTAATCAGTTATATCGACATGCTTGATATCCTCAAACCCTATCCGATAACCCGACTCGTATATTTATTATACACACAATCACGTAGTCCGTATACAAATATGGGTAAACGTTTAATACAATAAAGTAGGTTTTAAAATAAATTTTTAAAAATTTTGGCAGCAACTCTTTTGTTTATAAGTCTACCCGTCGATTACAATCGACGTCCAAATTTTACAACACAACAATCCACAATTCACAATCTCACAACACAGTTCCAAATCATTTACACACGAAATTTATTATACGACTCATTTTATTTATTTATAAAATTTAGGACTCAAAATAAATTCATCACCGCCCACCGTCCGCTTGTAAAGAGTCATCGCGGTACGACGACAAAATTCTCGGGGTACCCGGTAATTCAGATTCCAACCGAAAATTTCGCCGATTAATTATTAAAATTTCCCGCATAAAATATATTTTTATAACGAATATTATTTGTTACGACCGACATTTTATGTAATATTATTTGTGGATTTGGTATAATATTTAAGTCAAATGAAAATATATTCAATGATTGTACGCTAGAGAGAGTGAAAATTTCTGCGTTATAAATTTGCTTTGTGTAGTATATGATTTTTCAAAGCAAGAATTTATTTAATTTCTTTATTTTTGATTTATAAGGAATATTCTAAGCTTTGGAAAAATTTTCTTTTAAAAGGAATTTTGTTCACAAATTTTGAAAATGATTTTATAAAGTCTCTAAAAATCCAAGTTATTTTATGATATAAATTTTATAATTTTTGAACTTGTATTTTATTTTATAAAAATAAATCTTTATAAATGTTAGTTGTCATAATTATCAAATTACATGGTTGTCCTTGCATGCAAATCCTTCCCTATTCAATTCAAAGGGCTAAAGAGACAATTCCAACCCCACTAACTCTTAATTTTCTAGCCAAATTCCTTCTTTGCCCTTGCATGCAAAATAAACCAAGTAAAAGTGGAGGGATAGTCTTGTCAATTCTCATTCCCACTCACATTTGCCAAATCAAAAACCATAAAGCAAGCAATTGATGTGATCATCCACTCCACTCACCATCACACTTTCTCCTCCCATCCTCCTCACTCTCTCACTCTCGGCCCTCCCCCTCCTTCTCTCGGTTTGTTAGCCGAAACCAACCCCCTCCCCATTTTCTTCATTCCTCCACCAAGTTTCCACCTTCTACACAAGTAAATGTTACTTACCATACCATGATCACATATATTCCAAAGAGTTTTGAGTAGAAAGTTTAAGTTTTAAAGTTGCATGTTAAGGTTTTAGTTGAAACTCAAAATACAATCTTGATTCTTATGGATTTAAGGTTGTTTTTGAGAGGACTACAATGAATGGATAAGTGCCAAGTCTTGAGAAGAAAACTCTTCATGATTTAATGGCCATTTCCATCCATTTTATTCGGCCATGACCATATGGGAGCCGAATAAATGGTCCTTGAAATCATTCTTGTTGTTTTGATCAATTTTTGCATGTATATGTGATAATGACTTGAATTTTGTAGTGAAAATTTGATAAAACTCCTTGCATGCTAAGTGATCATCTAGGTATACCTTATGCTAGGCTTGCATGTCAATTTTAAGATGGAATATATGTAGAAAATATGTTGTTTTGGTTTGAAAAACCCGAAGGCATGCATGCATGAGGATTTCTCTTAGAATGTTGTAAGATTTTGATCATTTGGAAAGATTTTGTTAGTGAGCCTTAATTTCAGTAGGTATAATGTGTTAATATTGATTTATGCTTCTTGTTGCATGGTAATAATTCGTGGTTATCTTTTATAAAAATATATATATCTTGTTGTTTCAAAAGCATGAAGATTTGTGATTTGTGAAGAGTAGTCTCTTTTGTTTTGCCATAATTGTACCTTAGGTAAGGATGATCTCACCAAGGTTATTTTGAGAAAAAGGGAGTTAGTTCAGTAGAATACCATGTATAAGTCTTGGTTTAAGTATCTAGTTGTTGTTAGTTGAGTTTGTCAAGTCAAAAACCTTGGAAAATGAGAGTTATAGTTTCTGCAGAAAAATCAGTATAGCACCCTGAGGTTTAGAGTGAGTTTTGACCATGTCATTGGTGTGCACTTTGAGGCCCAAGCTACCAGAAGTTAGTATTGGGAGTATATAATAGGTTTTAGGAGTTGGTTAGAGGTTTGCATGTCATTTGGTTAGGTGCACAAGTAGAATCACAAAATCTGTCCAGCAGGGGACAGTTTTGTTGCAACTTGGAAAGAGGGAGATTTGACCATGTCATGGGTAGGCCCTCATTAGGCCCAATTGGGCCTTAGTTAGAGGGTATGTCAGAGAAGTTTTTCCAACCATAGTTCATACGATATGAGCTAGAACCATGTGTCACAAGTTAATTCAAGTCAGGGCATTTTCTGCCCAGAAAAACAGGGGAACCTTGGACTTTTAGCTTAGGCCCAAGAAGGCCCAAGCCAGGCCCTTGAGCCACACTTAGGTCAGGAGAGTCTTGTGTAAAAGTTTTGAAGAAAAACTTGTAGTTTAAGAATGTCTAATGTACTCAAGAAACCATAGTTGTCATTCTGAAATTTGCACCAGTGAGCACTATCACTTACCACATAGTTTTAGAACACTTAGAAGTGAGTATTAGGTCAACCACCATAGTTGTAAGATAGTATAAGGTCAGTAGAGAAAAAGGCACAAGTGAGGGTCAATAGGTTTTGGATAATTTAGGAAAGGCACATCGAGTTAGAAAGCCGAAATTAGAAGACCTTGTCTAGTTTGGCGACCAAGTGACTTAAGTCGCGAGTCGAGATCATCCAAGCCTAGTGTTGCATTATGATATATATGGTGTTATTTGGTGTTAATATATGATATGTGAATATGTGGCTATGTGTGTGCAATTATAATTTAAAAGTGAATATAAATTAAGTGCATATAGGCCTAAGTGCCATCCGTGTTTAATTTCGAGTTGTAAATAGGTTAGGTTGGTGAGAATATATTATAATAAGGATTATTATTATTTATGTAGGATCTCGAGACGAGGGAAAACTTGCCATAAAAGTCGAGTGAAGCTCTAGTTGTTGCTCCTACCAGTCAGACCAGACCAGCCTATCTCAAGGCAAGTGATTCAACTTGACCTTCGTATTTACTGCAAATTCATATATATATCGATGCAATTATCCTGAGTCATTTTGACATACTTAAATCAAGCGTATCTTTTGTTTATCTTTGAGTTACATAGAGATGCCATGAACCCTCGAGTACGTATTGCAAGTAGTTCAAAAGTCTTTCATGATTGTTTAATGCCATGATAAAAAGAAGAATTGATATATTACTTGATGGATCACCTTGATTAACATGTTGATGTTTCCTAAGTATTAATATCTCATCCTGATACTTGAACCCCTATAGAACCTTACTTTGAATTTTGATAGTCAGATACTTACCAGCTTGATTCCTCATTGATTGATACCCTCTTTCTTATCCTAAAGCTTGACAATTCTGATATGTCCCGAGTTAAAGATCATTCTTCACACCTTAACACCCTTAGTATTCTTGAAGCTTACCTTCTTGATGATCCAGCACTTGAACCTTGATGAGAAACCATTGCTTTGAGCCCAAATTAGCATTACCCTTCATATTATCCATTAGTCTCACTAAATCCTCTTGTCCAATCCTTGATATTTGAAAACCATTCAATTACTTGAATAAAGAATAGTTTTGTGAATCATGGCTCTGATATTCGGTACCTTGTTTCCCGTGTTTCGAGCTGATCTATAATCCCTTGATAAAAATGTTTACAGTCAAAAGAGATTTTGTCATAAACCGGCATCAGTTTTTTTTAAATAATTAAAATGTGGGTTTTTAGTCCCAAAGGGGGATAAAGGTTTTCTTGAATAGTGGATCTGGACTGAGACGCGAGTCCTTTCCACACTTATATTAGGCTTAAAAGTTGCCTAGGGATTCCCAATAATGTTTTAGAACCCATCGAGGTTCGGGATTACTTCGCGGCTGATCACCGGCTGTAATCCGTAGCGTCATAAAATGATTTTAATTAAGACATGATTTTTAAAATTGTTTTGATGCAAGTAAAATGATGCCATCTCACATAGTTTTTATCTCTCGTTACCTTTGGTTATGTCTTTCCATTATCATTCTTAAAGGTATATCTCAATTTATGTTCTGTGTCATACTGTTAGCACTTGTTGAGCATTTGGCTCACTTCTTGCTTTACCCTTATATTACAGCTAGCAGCTATGGTTAGATTCAAGCAGACTGCCCGTAAGACCTGTGATGCTGATGCTTATGTTCGAGCTCAGGTAGAATAAGTAATAATAGTTGTGTGAGGACTCGGTATTTGTAATCAGATGTAATAGTTGGTAGTGTTGGGCTGTTCCAAATCCTAAACTGCAAGATCTTGGATTTTAGTTGTGAATTCTTCATTAAAATGATGTAATAGCTATATTTATTTTGTTATTTAAGTTGGGGGTGTGACAGATTTTGGTATCAGAGCTACGGTTTAGAGTCCCTGGACAGCCCAAATAGGTTATAGGATTTGTGTGTAGGTTATAGATATTACGCGAGAGAGTAGGTGAAGTAAATTATTATTAATACTCCTCTTATTGGTTGTCAGCAAAGGGCGCATTCCTCGTCATCCTCTGGGTCGGACGACACTATTGCTTTCTCCGTGTATGCTGAGTTGAGGCGCGAGTTCGACATGCTTCAGGGCAAGTACGACCGACTGATAGACCGACTGAAGAACGTGTATCCGGACAGCCGAAACTACGAAGGGAAGCCCAAGGAGCAGATGACTGTGAGACTTGAGACCTTGGTTCGGTACGTCAACACTAAGCTTGAGGAGATGCCAGCGCACCGGGACCGTACCAGCCAGTATGTCATTCAGATGGTGGCAGATGAGCTCCAAAGCATTGTGAAGACGCTTCGAGAGGAAAAGACTACCAAGCCCCGTTCAGATGGAGTGGAGCCTTAGTTCTTTCCATTTACCTTTCATGTTGTTGTACTATCAGACTCTATGGAATCCCCAGTTATTTCCGTTTTTCCTTTAAATAAGCCTGTTAATCCTAGAATCAGACTATGTCCCAATCTTATGTACTGTGACCTTTAAAATTTCAATAATTATGTGCTATTGTTCCATTTGCTCTCAATTGTTATTTTATGTTTTTATCATCATATCTGCTTAATTTGGAAACTTGACCCCATATGTAAATGAGAATGCCATGCGATACCCTCGAATCATTTTATCATTCATATCTGTTTTGACACAACTCTTATTTCAGATCATGCCTCCCAAAAAGAAGAACCCAACAACCACCTTCACCACAGACCCAAATATTCTTCGACTACTGGAAACCTTGCAACAACAAACCAATGCTATAGCTCAACAACAACTAACTCTTCAACAACGAATTGAAAACCAAGATAACCGTGAGCCACACCAACCACCTGAACCACCAGTACCACCTAGACAAATTGTCACTTTCAAGGCTTTTTAGAATGTGAATCCACCTGTATTTCATGATACCACTGATCCAGTGATAGCTAACACATGGATCAAGGAGATGGAAAGGGCTTTTGAGTTGGTGCAGTTAGGAGACGATCAGAAGACGCCGTATGCTACTTACTTCTTGAAGGGAGAAGTCATCTATTGGTGGGAATCAGTAAAGGCTATGGAAGTCACTCAGCAGGTTTCTTGGGAGAGATTTAAAAAGTTATTTCTGGACAAGTATTACCCTAAGTACATGCAGAATCAGATGGAGCTAAAATTTCTGGAGTTGAAGCAATGGAATATGACTGTATTGGAGTATGAGAAGAAGTTCACTGAGTTGTCAAGGTTTGTGACAAAGTATACCAGCACTGAGGAGGAAAAAGCAAAGAAATTTCAGCAAGGATTGAAGCCTTGGATCAGAGATAGGGTGGCTATGTTTGAGCTTGAAACTTATGCGGGAGTAGTACAGAAAGCTTCTCTGATTGAAAATAATGGGATGCAGTCAAGGAAAGAGAGGGATAACAAGAAGAGGAAGGTTCCATTTTATGGAGAAAAGTCTGAAGCTGGAAGTACGCAAGATCGGAATGTAAAGAGGATTGGCTTCCAGAAGGGCAGAAATTTTCAAAAGAAGGGAAATTTGGGAAAAAGGCAAGAATCAAAAGGGAACCACCAGGCAAGCCAAGGGCAAGTTGGAGAAAACAGGTTCCAGAGACCGGAATGCAAGCACTGTGGAAGAAGGCACCCCGGAGTATGCAATAAGCTGAGTATGACCTGTTATAGGTGCAATCAGAAGGGACATTTGGCAAATGAGTGCAAGATGCCGAAGCCAGGAGTTACGTGCTACAAATGTGGGAAGACTGGACACATGGCTAGGGAGTGTAAGGCAACAGGACCAGTCAAAGCTCTGATGAACGTGGAAAGTACCAGTGCAAGCGTGCCAGCTGAGGTATTGGCATTACCTCCACCACCCGCACCAACCCCGCAAGCAACAGCAAGGACATTTGATCTAAAGATGAAAGATGCTGTTCAGAATTCTGAGGTGATAGCAGGTACACTTTTACTCAATAATGTCAAGGCTAAAGTATTGATTGATTCGGGAGCAACAAGATCTTTCATATCAGAATCTTTTGTTGATAAGCTCCAATGTGATAAAACGGTTATGAGTGAGGTAGTAAATGTGGTAATTGCAAACCAAGAGAAGATTTCTGTGAAACAATTTTGTCCAAAGTGTGAGATCGATATTTCGGGATATAAGTTTTCAGCCGACTTGATACTCTTCAAGTTGGGAGAGTTTGATATAATTTTAGGAATGGATTGGTTAGGAGAGAATAGCGCTAAGATTAATTGTAAGACCAAGAGAGTGTATTTAAAGATGAAGAGTGGAGAGAAGGTAATATTTAAGGGGCAGAGGCAAGAACAACTATTTCTTACAATCGTTCAGGCTAAGAAGTTGTTTAGAAAAGGTTGTGAGTCGTTCCTAGCATATGTAGTGGATTCAGAGAGAGGCAGCCTCAGCATGGAAGATATTCCTGTAGTTAGCGAGTTTCCCGATGTGTTTCCCGACGAGCTACCAGGCTTACCACCAGATCGACAAATTGAGTTCGAGATCAACCTTGCTCCAGGCACAGAACCAGTTTCAAAGGCCCCCTATAGGATGGCACCAGCATAAATGAAAGAGTTGGCGAGCCAGCTACAAGAATTATTGGATAAAGGAGTGATACGACCAAGTACGTCGCCATGGGGAGCACCTGTTCTGTTTGTAAAGAAGAAAGATGGGAGTGTGCGTCTATGCATAGATTACCGGGAGCTGAATAAGGTGACGATCAAGAACCGTTACCCGCTACCAAGGATAGATGACCTTTTTGATCAGTTGAAGGGAGCAAAATGCTTTTCGAAGATTGATTTGAGATCGGGATACCATCAATTAAAGATCAAAGAAGAAGATATTCCTAAGACCGCATTCAGGACCAGATATGGGCATTATGAATTCCTAGTAATGCCGTTTGGATTGACCAACGCTCTGGCCGCATTTATGGATCTGATGAATCGGGTATTTAAGAAGTATTTGGACAAATTTGCCGTGGTATTCATTGATGACATCCTTATTTATTCTAAGTCGGAAGAAGAACATAAGCAGCACCTCTGGATAGCATTGGAGATACTCCAACAAGAGAAGTTGTATGCCAAGTTTACCAAATGTGAGTTTTGGTTAAAGGAAGTTCAATTTTTGGGGCATGTTATTGGAAATGAGGGAGTTAAAGTGGATCCGACAAAGATTGAGGCAGTTATGAATTGGGAGAGGCCAAAGACTCATACGGAAGTGCGAAGTTTTCTAGGATTGGCCGGATACTATAGAAGATTCGTCAAGGATTTCTCGAAGATCGCCACGCCATTGACCAAGTTAACCAGAAAGAATCAAAAGTTTGAATGGAGTGCAGAATGTGAAGATAGCTTTCAAGAATTAAAGCAGAAGTTGGTAACAGCTCCGGTGTTGGTACTTCCAGATGATCAAGGGAATTTTGTAATATTCAGCGACGCTTCACATAAGGGTTTGGGTTGTGTGTTGATGCAACACAGTAAAGTGATCGCATATGCGTCAAGACAGTTGAAGCCGCATGAGTTAAAGTACCCGACGCATGACTTGGAACTAGCCGCTATAGTGTTCGCACTCAAGATCTGGAGACATTACCTCTATGGAGAGAAGTTGAAATCTACACGGATCACAAGAGTTTAAAGTACATTTTTACTCAGAAAGAGCTCAATATGAGGCAGAGGAGATGGCTGGAATTGATCAAGGACTATGACTGCTCGATAAATTACCATCCTGGAAAGGCGAACGTAGTGGCCGATGCTCTGAGTAGAAAGGAGAGATTGAATATGATGATAACATCAAAAGAGTTAACTGGAGAAATCGAAAAATTGGAATTGGAACTTTATGCTTATGGAAAAGTTGCGGAAGTTTGTCGTGCAATGACCTTTCAGCCAACACTAGTGGAAAAGATAAAGAAGTGTCAAGAGGAAGTAATGGAAAAAGAGAAGAAACAGTTATCTGGAGAGGAGATTAATACTCAAAGGGATGAGCAAGGGATACTAAGGTTTTCATCCAGAATATGGATTCCCCATGTACCTAAATTAAAGAATGAGATCCTCCATGAAGCCCACAATTCAAAATTTTCAATCCACCCGGGAAGCACCAAGATGTATCGAGACTTAAAGAAGAACTTTTGGTGGCCAAATATGAAGCGAGACGTGGCAGAATGGGTTGCAAAGTGCTATACTTGTCAGAAAGTAAAGGCAGAACATCAACGACCAAGCGGATTAATTCAGCCCCTGAAGATTCCAGAATGGAAATGGGAAAATATTGCTATGGACTTTATAGTAGGACTACCGCGAATGAAATCCGGACATGACGCAATATGGGTTATAGTTGATCGTCTTACGAAGTCGGCGCATTTCCTTCCAATAAACGAGAAGTCGTCATTAGACAAGTTGGTTCATTTGTATGTGCGCGAAATCGTACTAAGGCATGGAGTACCCGTATCAATAGTTTCAGACAGAGATCCCCGATTTAACTCAAGATTCTGGAAGCAATTTCAGGAGTGTCTTGGCACGAAGTTGAATATGAGCACGGCGTACCACCCACAGACGGATGGCCAGAGTGAAAGAACAATTCAAACAATTGAAGACATGTTGCGCAGTTGTGCAATCAATTTTGCAGGAAGTTGGGACGACCATTTGCCATTGATTGAATTCTCTTACAACAACAGCTATCATTCCAGTATCGGCATGCCACCATACGAAGCTTTGTACGGGCAAAAATGTAGATCACCAACAAGTTGGAATGAAGTAGGAGAAGGAAGAATTCTCGGCTCGGATTTGGTACAACAGTTGCATGACTCGGTCAAGTTAATTCAGAAAAGATTGCTTGCTGCTCAAGATAGACAGAGGAAGTATGCGGATCCAGCACGTAAGGACGTTCAATTCCAAATTGGCGAAGCTGTGTTGCTGAAGGTGTCACCTAGGAAAGGGTTGATAAGATTTGGCAAGAAAGGGAAGCTAGCACCTAGATACATAGGTCCTTTTGAGATTTTGAGTCAAGTGGGAAAGGTGGCCTACGAGTTGGCCTTACCACCTCAGTATCGGCATGTGCATAATGTGTTCCATGTGTCGTTGCTTAAGAAGTACAATCCTAACGCTAGCCATGTGAAAGAATATGAACCTGTAGAAATTCAGGCAGACCTGTCATTTATGGAGCAACCGGTTAAAATACTCGACTGGCAAGTAAAGAGTCTTAGAAATAAATCCGTAAAGTTAGTAAAAGTACTTTGGAGGAACCCTAAGGTCGAAGAGTCGACTTGGGAGTTAGAGTCTGATATGCGTTCCCGGCATCCTCATCTTTTCTCTTAGATTCTGGGGACAGAATCCCTTAAGGGGGAGAGGATGTTACGACCGACATTTTATGTAATATTATTTGTGGATTTGGTATAATATTTAAGTCAAATGAAAATATATTCAATGATTGTACGCTAGAGAGAGTGAAAATTTCTGCGTTATAAATTTGCTTTGTGTAGTATATGATTTTTCAAAGCAAGAATTTATTTAATTTCTTTATTTTTGATTTATAAGGAATATTCTAAGCTTTGGAAAAATTTTCTTTTAAAAGGAATTTTGTTCACAAATTTTGAAAATGATTTTATAAAGTCTCTAAAAATCCAAGTTATTTTATGATATAAATTTTATAATTTTTGAACTTGTATTTTATTTTATAAAAATAAATCTTTATAAATGTTAGTTGTCATAATTATCAAATTACATGGTTGTCCTTGCATGCAAATCCTTCCCTATTCAATTCAAAGGGCTAAAGAGACAATTCCAACCCCACTAACTCTTAATTTTCTAGCCAAATTCCTTCTTTGCCCTTGCATGCAAAATAAACCAAGTAAAAGTGGAGGGATAGTCTTGTCAATTCTCATTCCCACTCACATTTGCCAAATCAAAAACCATAAAGCAAGCAATTGATGTGATCATCCACTCCACTCACCATCACACTTTCTCCTCCCACCCTCCTCACTCTCTCACTCTCGGCCCTCCCCCTCCTTCTCTCGGTTTGTTAGCCGAAACCAACCCCCTCCCCATTTTCTTCATTCCTCCACCAAGTTTCCACCTTCTACACAAGTAAATGTTACTTACCATACCATGATCACATATATTCCAAAGAGTTTTGAGTAGAAAGTTTAAGTTTTAAAGTTGCATGTTAAGGTTTTAGTTGAAACTCAAAATACAATCTTGATTCTTATGGATTTAAGGTTATTTTTGAGAGGACTACAATGAATGGATAAGTGCCAAGTCTTGAGAAGAAAACTCTTCATGATTTAATGGCCATTTCCATCCATTTTATTCGGCCATGACCATATGGGAGCCGAATAAATGGTCCTTGAAATCATTCTTGTTGTTTTGATCAATTTTTGCATGTATATGTGATAATGACTTGAATTTTGTAGTGAAAATTTGATAAAACTCCTTGCATGCTAAGTGATCATCTAGGTATACCTTATGCTAGGCTTGCATGTCAATTTTAAGATAGAATATATGTAGAAAATATGTTGTTTTGGTTTGAAAAACCCGAAGGCATGCATGCATGAGGATTTCTCTTAGAATGTTGTAAGATTTTGATCATTTGGAAAGATTTTGTTAGTGAGCCTTAATTTCAGTAGGTATAATGTGTTAATATTGATTTATGCTTCTTGTTGCATGGTAATAATTCGTGGTTATCTTTTATAAAAATATATATATCTTGTTGTTTCAAAAGCATGAAGATTTGTGATTTGTGAAGAGTAGTCTCTTTTGTTTTGCCATAATTGTACCTTAGGTAAGGATGATCTCACCAAGGTTATTTTGAGAAAAAGGGAGTTAGTTCAGTAGAATACCATGTATAAGTCTTGGTTTAAGTATCTAGTTGTTGTTAGTTGAGTTTGTCAAGTCAAAAACCTTGGAAAATGAGAGTTATAGTTTCTGCAGAAAAATCAGTATAGCACCCTGAGGTTTAGAGTGAGTTTTGACCATGTCATTGGTGTGCACTTTGAGGCCCAAGCTACCAGAAGTTAGTATTGGGAGTATATAATAGGTTTTAGGAGTTGGTTAGAGGTTTGCATGTCATTTGGTTAGGTGCACAAGTAGAATCACAAAATCTGTCCAGCAGGGGACAGTTTTGTTGCAACTTGGAAAGAGGGAGATTTGACCATGTCATGGGTAGGCCCTCATTAGGCCCAATTGGGCCTTAGTTAGAGGGTATGTCAGAGAAGTTTTTCCAACCATAGTTCATAGGATATGAGATAGAACCATGTGTCACAAGTTAATTCAAGTCAGGGCATTTTCTGCCCAGAAAAACAGGGGAACCTTGGACTTTTAGCTTAGGCCCAAGAAGGCCCAAGCCAGGCCCTTGAGCCACATCAAGTTTTTGAGATGCCCTTAGGTCAGGAGAGTCTTGTGTAAAAGTTTTGAAGAAAAACTTGTAGTTTAAGAATGTCTAATGTACTCAAGAAACCATAGTTGTCATTCTGAAATTTGCACCAGTGAGCACTATCACTTACCACATAGTTTTAGAACACTTAGAAGTGAGTATTAGGTCAACCACCATAGTTGTAAGATAGTATAAGGTCAGTAGAGAAAAAGGCACAAGTGAGGGTCAATAGGTTTTGGATAATTTAGGAAAGGCACATCGAGTTAGAAAGCCGAAATTAGAAGACCTTGTCTAGTTTGGCGACCAAGTGACTTAAGTCGCGAGTCGAGATCATCCAAGCCTAGTGTTGCATTATGATATATATGGTGTTATTTGGTGTTAATATATGATATGTGAATATGTGGCTATGTGTGTGCAATTATAATTTAAAAGTGAATATAAATTAAGTGCATATAGGCCTAAGTGCCATCCGTGTTTAATTTCGAGTTGTAAATAGGTTAGGTTGGTGAGAATATATTATAATAAGGATTATTATTATTTATGTAGGATCTCGAGACGAGGGAAAACTTGCCATAAAAGTCGAGTGAAGCTCCAGTTGTTGCTCCTACCAGTCAGACCAGACCAGCCTATCTCAAGGCAAGTGATTCAACTTGACCTTCGTATTTACTGCAAATTCATATATATCGATGCAATTATCCTGAGTCATTTTGACATACTTAAATCAAGCGTATCTTTTGTTTATCTTTGAGTTACATAGAGATGCCATGAACCCTCGAGTACGTATTGCAAGTAGTTCAAAAGTCTTTCATGATTGTTTAATGCCATGATAAAAAGAAGAATTGATATATTACTTGATGGATCACCTTGATTAACATGTTGATGTTTCCTAAGTATTAATATCTCATCCTGATACTTGAACCCCTATAGAACCTTACTTTGAATTCTGATAGTCAGATACTTACCAGCTTGATTCCTCATTGATTGATACCCTCTTTCTTATCCTAAAGCTTGACAATTCTGATATGTCCCGAGTTAAAGATCATTCTTCACACCTTAACACCCTTAGTATTCTTGAAGCTTACCTTCTTGATGATCCAGCACTTGAACCTTGATGAGAAACCATTGCTTTGAGCCCAAATTAGCATTACCCTTCATATTATCCATTAGTCTCACTAAATCCTCTTGTCCAATCCTTGATATTTGAAAACCATTCAATTACTTGAATAAAGAATAGTTTTGTGAATCATGGCTCTGATATTCAGTACCTTGTTTCCCGTGTTTCGAGCTGATCTATAATCCCTTGATAAAAATGTTTACAGTCAAAAGAGATTTTGTCATAAACCGGCATCAGTTTTTTTTAAATAATTAAAATGTGGGTTTTTAGTCCCAAAGGGGGATAAAGGTTTTCTTGAATAGTGGATCTGGACTGAGACGCGAGTCCTTTCCACACTTATATTAGGCTTAAAAGTTGCCTAGGGATTCCCAATAATGTTTTAGAACCCAGCGAGGTTCGGGATTACTTCGCGGCTGATCACCGGCTGTAATCCGTAGCGTCATAAAATGATTTTGATTAAGACATGATTTTTAAAATTGTTTTGATGCAAGCAAAATGATGCCATCTCACATAGTTTTTATCTCTCGTTACCTTTGGTTATGTCTTTCCATTATCATTCTTAAAGGTATATCTCAATTTATGTTCTGTGTCGTACTGTTAGCACTTGTTGAGCATTTGACTCACTTCTTGCTTTACCCTTATATTATAGCTAGCAGCTATGGTTAGATTCAAGCAGACTGCCCGTAAGACCTGTGATGCTGATGCTTATGTTCGAGCTCAGGTAGAATAAGTAATAATAGTTGTGTGAGGACTCGGTATTTGTAATCAGATGTAATAGTTGGTAGTGTTGGGCTGTTCCAAACCCTAAACTGCAAGATCTTGGATTTTAGTTGTGAATTCTTCATTAAAATGATGTAATAGCTATATTTATTTTGTTATTTAAGTTGGGGGTGTGACATTATTCAATAATTCCCTGCAATAAAAGGAATTAAAATTATAATTTAAAAAAATAAAAATCTGCACTGACCAAACCAACAGCATGCAAGCGACCCAACAAGGCCCAAACCAACATCCCAACTGAGAAGCCTAACTGAGCAACCCAATGGAGCAACACAACAGAGCAGCACAGAAAACCACACGCGGCCACGCGCCGCCACACACACAAAAACACAGCCACATAACACACACACAAATATACACAGAGCACACACATATACACAAGTATATATATGCATATCAACTGAACAAAACAGCACCAGGCCAAACTGAGAAACAGCGGCGGCTCACCGGAGAAGAAGCCGGAAAACGGCGGTGAAATATCGGCCAAGTACAGCCAAAGAGGAAGGAAAGGAAAAAGAAAAGGAATAACAAAGATAATAGAGAGAGAGAGATAGAAGATTGCAATTGCAATCGACAGGAACAAATGGGAAAGCAAACCGCAGCTAACACGTGTCCTGAGAAATGGATACGTGGTAATTTCTGTTTGTAAGAAGTTAACACGTGTCCTTTAATACCCGGGGACCGAATATTTACCCCGAAATCTGAAATTAACGAACTGAGTCATTTTTAAAATAGTTTTGAAAAATCGTCAAAATAGTCTTAAAATATTAGAAACATTCTGAAGTTAACAAAAACATAAATTTCATAATTTTAAAATAATTTTTGAAACGCGATTTATACCTGCTTTTAACAATTAAACGAAACAACGCACGGGTGAATTTAATCCCGAAAATTTCCCTAATAATTTTAAAATTCTCTGAATATTATAAACTTCATAAAATATGAATTTTGCAATTTTTGAAGAATTCTAGAATTAAATATGAATTTTATAAAAAAACACAATCTAAAAATTATTTAGAAATAAATAATTAATAAAATATTGATTTCTCAATTTTATAAAACTCTAAAATTAATTATTGAAATTATAATATCATAAAACTAATTTTAGAAACAATCCAAATATTTATGGAATTAAAACTGTAATAAAATCACTTTTAAAAGCGTAACAAAACCATATATCTCAATAATAAATCACACAATCCAACCCCTATACCAATAAATCACAAATAAATAATAAAAATCAACACACTACCGCAAAAAATTAATGCACACATTTTATTTAATTATTTATTCAATTATTACACTTGTAAAATATTAAAAATAAAAGAAAATACACAAGTCGTTATAGAGAGCTTTTTATGCCATAATCAACTTTCATATGGGGAGGCTTTACTATAGAAACACATTACTTGACCATCAGCAAAATTCCAGTCAGCTACGAATAAATCACCCATTCTAACTCCATTGTGAGTTGGTGTCTCATTCTTCTGATTAGAGATAAAAAACTTCTCCTTATTGAGCAAAACTTCACATCATTTGTCAGAAAATTGACTGATACTGAGGAGATTATGCATAAGACCTTCAACCAGGGAGATTTCTTCAATGGTGACATTGCCAATTTCTAAATAGCCATATCCTGTAGTATAACCTTTGATGTCATCTCCAAAAGTAACCAGTGGGCCAACTTTTACCTTTGATAGCAGGGCTTTATCTCCAGTCATATGCCTTGAACATATACTGTCCAGAATCCATATGACCTTCTTCAACTTAACGACCTGAAAATAAAGATGATTAAGTTTTTTTTGGTACCCAAACTAAGTTGGGTCCAGAAGACTTAGAAGCATTTGAATATTTAACAAGTTTTTTAACAAAATTAACAGGCTTAATAGTTTTTGCTTTATCATTGACTGTTTCCTTGTCACTTTCAGAAGTACCAACAGACTTGCTCTTGTGCTTGGTGACAGGTGCCACTTTCCTAGCTTTAGGAGGGCTTGCAGTCTTTGATCTACCAGTGTTCTTACTAGCATGCTTATCATAATTATGAGATGTACTATATGAGTGTATGGAATTAAGATAAGTGTGCATGAAAGAAACTACACATGGCATACAAACATATTTATCACACTAAGAAACTTTAGGCATGTTAGGCATGTTATGCACATAAGCATTATTAGTATTGTCTATTTTAACCTTTCTACAAGCATGAGTAAGGTGACCGGCAGAACCACAGTTATTACATAAATTCCTAGAGCCATTGGTTCCTATCCTGCCATTCCTATTTTTACTTCTCTTAGTCTTGGAAGTAAAACCTAGTCCAACAAAAGATAAGCCAGAGTCACTAGCAACAAATATAGGTTTCTTTTCCTTTTATCTCCTTGAGAGCTCAAGATCTTCAAGAAGCATCTCATGATGAATATAAAGATTATCTTCATCCAATGGCTCAACAATAGCTTTCTTAAACAAAGGCTTCTTAGCTTCTTCAAGAATGTGAGGTGTACTAGCGGGATTTACAACATTCTCAACAGGTTCATTTTCAACTACTCGTTTCTTAGAAGCTTTTCTAAATTTGTCTTAGTCTAGACCTATCCCAACCTTTCCACCAACTACTTGATCAGCTATGAGCTTCTTAGTAAGATTTGAAGAATTAGTAAAAGCATGCAATTTAATGTAATTCTGCATTCTTGTTCTTAATCTCTTCATATATCTTAAGGTGATTCTAAATCTTAAGATCTAAGTATCTATTATTTTGCTTAATATTTTCCACACTAACTCTATATAGAACTAACTTATCATTTTCATCTTTAACTTTCTTTAGTTCTGTTTTTAGGTCCTCCAAATGAGCCATAGTACATCTTAGTGTAGTACTAACATTTATGTACATTTCTTTTATGGTTTCATGTTGCTCAAGGAATTCCTTTGTATTGCAACATGTCGTAATATAGTGATGAGAAATTGTATTTCGGTATACTAAGACAGTCTCTCTAAAAGCAACACAATGTTCATTCTCACATAAGTTATCTAGAGGTAAAGCAGGAACAATTAGGAATTTTACCTGTGAAGAAAATTTGCCATCAATGCAAGATTTCCATGTTGCTCTTCTTCGTCATCAATATCATCCCAGCTCTTCCCTTCTGTTATGTAATATTTCACCGGATACTTTCTTGTGCTGCCCGAGTCCTTCTTCTGATAACCCTCTTTATCATTTGCTTACTGGGACTTCCTACATTCAGTGGCAAAGTGTCCAACCACATCACAGTTAAAGCATCTAAACTTATTTCCATCAACCATCCAGGTCTTATAACCAGATCCAGAAGATGAAATTGACCTCTGACCACAATTGCTGCTTCCAGAACCCCTAAAGCCTTGATTTCTTCTAAACCTGATGTTACTGAACATCCCAGCTAGGTAGGCCATAGTAGGGTCTTCCATACCTTGAAGCTCCTCAATGGTATAGTAGTCAATTGGATTTCCAGATAAGTTTCCATCATCCATCTTAGCTTAAAAGAGCGTTTCAGCTTTATACTTAGGCTTTTCAGCAGTAATGTCAAGCTTTTTTATTCCACTAGCTACAAAAGCAGTTGTCTTGAGTAGTTTAACATTCTTGCTATCAACTATACCACCATCATATCATATATGATTTTTCTTTATTCCTGCTCCATATCATGTTTCTTCAATTTATTATACAACTTCTCAAGTGTCATGGTTTCAAAATAAACTCATTCACGAATGAATGAAGCCTTATTCTCCAAGTGGTGAAGTAGGACTGACATAAACTTCTTGTTGACTTCTCTCTGAGGATAAGTCTTGCCATGGATACTCAATTCATTTAACAGCTTGTTCATCCTTTCAAAGACTTGAGTTATAGTTTCTCCAGGAAAGGACTTAAAAGCCTCATATTGTGAAGTCAAGACATCGAGCCGATTTTTCTTGACATCTTCAGTTCCTTCCATAATTAGTATTATGGTCTCCAATATGTGCTTGGCACTTTCACAGACCATAATTTGGTGACTCGTATCATGATCCATTGAATCCACCAAAATAACCTACAAGCCTTCATCCAAAGCAAACAATTCCTTATCAACATCAGTCCATTCTGATTTAGGACATGACATTCTTGAATTAGGGATCTTTTGATGCTCCTTTATAGGCACATGTTTTCCGTCGCTTAATACCTTATATATTCAGGATTTGAATCCCGAATATATAAATATATTTTCTTCTTCCATAGATTATATCTCGATTTATCAACCCGAGGAACCTTAATACAACTTTTTGAGTACTCATCTTTTCAGATCTTAGAAAAATTTGCAATGCACCGTCTCAAAACACAACACCCAGTCAGTTAACAATACCAAACCGTCAAGTCAAAACCTACAAACCCAAAATCAGATCTATACACCAGAAACACTCCCAGACTCCGACAACCAAAATCAACAACAAAATTTTCTAATCTAACAGATCTGATCAGTATATCGATCAAAAAGTTATGATACCAATTGTTATGTATATACAAATGGGGGTGAATGTATGTTTTTTATTTTTCATACATAAATGTAGTGGATAATTAAACTATGAAAATGAAATAAACATACAGAGAGATTCACGAAGTAATTTTTATATATTAAGAAATTAGACCGCAATGGGTTGCTTACACCTTTGAACAAATATTCAAAGTTACAAATAGATAAAGCCAATACAAAATACAAGCTATCAAACTATGGCTTGTATCTATCACTCTAAAAACTTATATCTCTTATCAAATGATGAACAATACAATCAAAGAACATATAAATGATGAGTGTTACAGTTGTGTAAGTCTTTATATGGTGAGAATCAAAATGGGCATGACCTCTCCTTGTGAAATCAAGCTTTTGAATATTCTGAATACAATTTACAAGAGCTTCACTATAATCAATGATGGAGAGATATAATTCCATTAGCATCTGAATTATTTATATAGACTGATAGGTATTCAGGAGAGAAAAGGTGTTGAGTGGCATTTATGACACTTTATAACGCTCCGTAAACCTTTGAATTGGTGTTTTGTACTCAAGTTAGTGTTTTTAACGTGTTTTTGTAGTGTTTTTGCATTTCAGTCATTTATTAGGAACACTGGTACATTAGCATTGTTTGGATGCTAATTTGGTGTTAGGATGGTGTTTAGAATAAAAGCTCATGTAAAGACCAGCTCAAACCAACAAGAAAAGAAAGAAGTCAAAAGTTCTACAGAGAGACGGCGCGCCCACGCTGTGATAGCGCGCGACCGTGCCAGGATGGCCGAATGTCAACGCGCCCGCGCTGGTCAAGCGCGTGGCCGCGCCAGGTCGAGAAAGTAAAATCTTGTTTAATCTGGAATTTTGATCCGTTAGACTTCTACTCTGCATGGGCTGCTATATATACATAAATTATGTTCATTTTTTATAACGAGATGTACCAGAGCTTAAGGAGAAGGCGTAAGAAGACCATAGAGAGCAATTCAACCAAGGCGAAGAAGATCTAGTTTATTCTTGTGATTCTTTGTTTTAAGTTAAAACTTTGGATACTAGTTTTCTTATTCGTCAACCTATACTCTTGTTTTGTACTTGGTTTTATTTAAGTATAAAGACTACGTTTATCATACCATGTTTTCATCGGAACCTACATTGATGATTCCGATTATGGGCTAATCGTTATCGTGGGGTTATAACTGATTTATTTATGGATTTCTTTAGTTAATTCATTTCGATACCTTAGTGTGTGGTGATTGTATGATAACCTAGTATTGGTTGCGCTTATTCATCTTGTGATTGTCTTGAACTTATAAGATAGTGTGTTAATCTTTAATGAAGCGAAAGTGAATTTAAGGGTTTAGAACTTGCCATGCTAGCATAGGTTCATGTATGTGATATGCATGATTCATATGTAACTTTAACCATCTTACTTTCCCTATGTAATCACAATAGATAACTTGTGCACTAAACCATTATATTTTTTAAATTCTATAGACATATAGGGTCTCAATATAATTGGTGTCTATCCAGCTTCTATCTCTTTTATGGATGATTGGTAGTATAGTATTCGTACAACGAAAGTTGGCATTTATCAATTTCGTATTATCTGATTAGTGTCATCACCATTACATGCTAAGGTTAAGAACAAAAAAGCTATTGAATGAAGTATTTAATAAAGTTAGAATCCCATGTTTGTGTTATATATTATTGAAATCTCTTTAATCTCTTAGTTTATGTTCTTTATTATAATCTCTTAGTTAATCTTAGTTAAACAACCTCAATTTATTATTCGTCCTAGCATTGGATAATAACCATAGTAGTGTTGCATAAATATATTGATTGAAATTAACCTAAACCTATCCCTATGGGAACGAACTAGAATTTATTCTATATTACTTGCGATCGCATATACTTGCGTAAATATTAGCGCATGTTCTAGCCCTAACAAGTTTTTGGCACCGCTGCCGGGGATATCGGTGTTAATTTTTAGTTTATGTGTTTGTCATCATTGGTTGTTAAAGTTCAATGACTCGGACATTGTTACTTACTTAATTCCTTTTCGTGTTTCAGGTACTCTAGCGAGTGTGTATGCATACGCGTTCTCGGTTTCATAAGAAAACACTGGATCAAGCTGAGGAAGAAGTTGTAGTCGAGGAGAAAGTTGGAGAAGAGATCTTAGTTGAGAAAGAAGTAAAGGTTCTTATTGTAATGGGAGAACCAGATGCAAATCCCAAGGTTTTGATGGACTACTCTCAACCGAAGATCAATGATATTCAATCTAGCATTGTTCGACCAGCCATCTCGGCAAATACCTTTGAGATCAAGTCGAGCATGATTCAGATGATACAGAACTCAGTTCAGTTTGGGGGTTCTCCGACAGAAGACCCAAATATGCAAATCAGAGATTTCATCGAGATCTGCGACACTTTCAAGTTCAATGTAGTTTCTGAAGATAATATTAAGTTGAGGCTTTTCCCATTCTCTCTGTGGGATAAAGCTAAGTGTTGGTTACATTCTCTACCACCAGGGTCTATCGATATAAGGAAATGCTTAGGAAGTGTCCTCATTATGGGATGCCTGACTGGATGATCATTAATTATTTCTATAATGGTTTGGGTACTACTTCTAGACCCATGATTGATGCAGCATCATGAGGAGCCTTGTGGGATAAAAGCTGCGATGAAGCTTATGAATTGATTGAACTGATGGCTGCCAATGAATACCAGAATCCTACTCAGAAACTATCTCAGGGTAAGGTAGCAAGAATTCTGGAGTTGGATGCAGCTATTGTTATAGCTGCTCAACTTAAGGCTTTGACGATAGAGGTGGATTCTCTGTCTAATTTTGGAGTTAATCAGATCACTAGTGTCTGTGAGCTTTATGCTGGTGCCCATGAGACTGATCAGTGTGCCATTTCTAGTGAGTCAGCTCAGTTCGTGAGCAACTTTCAAAGGTCGCAGCAACGTGTACCAGCCACCTATCATCCTAACAACCATAATCATCTTAACTTTAGCTGGAGTAACACTCAGAATGTGGTTCAGCAGCCTTACCAGCAGTATCCAGCAAAGCAGTACAACCCCCTGGGTTTCAGCAACCGCAATATGCACCAAGGCAAGAACTCCAGCTGCAACAGTCTAATGAAAAATCTGAATTGGAGGGAGTTGAGGCTCATGTGCAAGAGCCAAGCGATTTCTATCAAGACCTTGGAAAATCAAATTGGACAAATTACCAATACCTTGTTAAATCGTCAACCTGGTACACTTCCTAGTGACACTGAAGTACCAGGAAATAGGGAAGCTAAGGAGCAGGTAAAGGAAATTACATTAAGGTCTGGGAAGGTTGCAAATCCCACACACTCTCAAGTTTCGGATGAAGAGGATTAGCTGAGGAAGAAGTGCAGAAGGAAGCTGAAGTGGAACCAAGGAAGACTACTTTTGAACACACTCCTGTTGAGGGTAATATAGGGGAGAAACATATCTATCCTCCACCTCCCTTTCCTAAGAGGCTGCAGAAGAAAAAGCTGGATAAGCAGTTTGAGAAGTTTCTGGAGGTGTTCAAGAAACTTCACATCAACATACGTTTCACTGAAGCTCTTGAACAAGTGCCTAGTTATGCGAAGTTTATGAAATGTATACTCTCTCAGAAGGTGAAGCTTGATGGCTTAGAGACAGTTGTTCTCACGGAGAAATGCAGTGATGTGCTGCAACAGAAGTTGCCTCCGAAGCTTAAAGATCCTGGAAGCTTCACTATTCCTTGCACCATTGGGAAGGTGTCATTTGACAAATGCTTTTGTGACTTGGGAGCTAGCATCAATCTGATGCCTTTGTCAATCTTCAAGAAGTTGGACTTACCTGATCCAAAACCTACTTATATGACTCTGAGCTGGCTGATCGTTCTGTTACTTATCAATGAGGCATTGTTGAGGATGTTTTGGTCAAGGTGGATAAACTCATCTTTCCTGCTGATTTCATAATTCTTGATTTTTTGGAGGATAAGAAGATTCCCATAATCTTGGGAAGACCTTTCTTGGCGACTGGCCGAACCTTGATTGATTTGCAGAAGGGTGAGCTCACCATGAGAGTGTTGGATCTTGATGTAACTTTTAATGTGTTCAATATCATGAAGTTCCCTACGGAAAATGAGGAGTTCTTAAATGTGGAGTTGGTCGATTCTGTGGTTACTTCAGAACTTGATCAATTGCTAATGTTTGATGCCATAGAAAAGGTGATGAGCAATTGCAATATCTGAATGCTTCTCCCTAGAAGAGGAAGATGGATATGCCTTTTGAATTTCTTGGAATGGAGGAGCCGAACAAATCTCCCAAGCGCCTCAAGCCATCTATTGAGGAAGATCCTACACTTGAGCTTAAACCATTGCCTGAACACTTAAGGTATGCTTTTTTAGGTGATGCATCTACTTTTCCTGTTATTATTGCATCTAACCTTTCAGGTAGTGATGAGGAAAAACTCTTAAGATTTCTGAGAGAATTCAAATCAGCAATTGGATGGACGATAGCAGATATTAAGGGAATCAACCCTTCTTATTGCATGTATAAAATTCTGCTAGAGAAAGGTAGCAAGCCTACTGTTGAGCAACAAAGAAGATTAAATCCGATCATGAAAGAAGTTGTGAAGAAGGAAATTCTCAAATGGCTAGATGCAGGGATCATCTATCCCATTTCTGACAGTTCTTGTATGAGTCCAGTTCAGTGTGTACCAAAGAAAGGAGTTATCACCGTTGTTGCTAATGAGAAGAATGAGCTCATTCTTACTCGAATAGTCACGGGGTGGAGAGTTTACATGGAATACAGGAAGCTGAACAAGGCCACGAGAAAGGATCACTTTCCTCTGCCGTTTATTGATCAGATGCTTGACAGATTGGCTGGGGATGAGTACTACTGTCTTCTGGATGGCTATTCGGGCTATACTCAGATTTGTATTACTCTGGAAGATCAGGAAAAGACTACTTTCACTTGTCAATTTGGTACTTTAGCCTTTAGAAGTTTTTTTTTGGTTTGTGTGGGGCACCTGTCACATTTTAGAGATGCATGATGGCTATCTTCTCTGACATGATTGGTCAGAATATGGAGGTGTTTATGGACGATTTCTCTGTATTTACAGATTCATTTGATGAGTGCTTGCGGAATCTTGGCGACGTTCTTAAAAGGTGTCTTGAGACTAATATGATTCTCAACTGGGAAAAATGTCACTTTATGGTGCGACAAGGCATTATTCTTGGTCACAAGGTCTCTAGTAAGGGTGTTGAGGTAGACAAGGCCAAGGTGGGGGTCATTGAATATCTTCCTCCACCAATTTCTGAATAGCGAGTTCACAGCTTTCTTGGACATGCGGGTTTCTATAGGCGGTTTATCAAGGAATTTTCAAAAATTTCTAAACTTTTGTGCAATCTGCTGGAAAAGGATGTTCCATTCAAGTTTGATGACGAGTGCCTAAATGCTTTTGAGTTCTTGAAGTAGAGTTTAATCACAGCACCTGTCATAAATGCACCTGATTGGAATGAACCTTTTGAGATGATGTACGATGCAAGTGACTATGCAATTAGAGCAGTTCTTAGGCAGTGAAAGAACAACATTTTTCATGTGGTCTACTATGCTAGTAAGACCCTCAATGGTGCTCAACTGAATTATACTACTACGAAGAAAGAACTTCTGGCTATTGTCTACGGTTTTGAGAACATATTTTCTTGGGACGAAGGTGACAGTTTTCACTGATCACGCTGTAATTCGATATCTCATCTCGAAGAAGGACTCGAAGCCTAGATTGATTAGATGGGTTCTTTTGCTTTAGGAGTTTGAATTGGAGATCAAGGACAGAAAAGGTATTGAGAATCAAGTCGCTGATCATCTCTCGCGTTTAGAAGATCCAAATGCAACTTCACATGATAAGACATTGATACATGACTCTTTTCCTGATGAGCAGTTGTTTGGAGTGCAAGAGGAAGAACTGTGGTTTGAAGACATTGTGAACTACCTTGTGAGTAATATCATGCCTCCAGACTTGTCGTAAGCTCAAAGGAAGAAGTTTTTTCAAGAAGTGAAGTGGTACATGTGGGATGAACCATATCTGTTTAGGCAAGGAGCTGACCAAATCATCAGGAGATGTATTCCGTACGGTGAAATGGGGGGGATCTTGTGAGACTGTCATTCGACTGTTTATGGAGGCCACTATGGTGGAGAGAAGACAACAGCTTGGGTCCTTCAAACAGGATTCTTCTGGCCTATATTGTTTAAGGATGCGCATCACTTTGTTTTGAAGTGTGATCGATACCATCGTGTGGGTAATATGTCCAAGAGGGATGAAATGCCTCTTAATGGCTTCTTGAGGTTGAAGTCTTCGATGTTTGTGGAATCGACTTCATAGGGCCGTTTGTCTCATCTTGCAATAATTAGTATATCTTGTTGGCGGTCGATTATGTGTCGAAATGGGTAGAAGTCAAGGCTTTGCCGACAAATGATGTGAATGTAGTGCTTAATTTTCTTCATAATCAGATATTCACACGATTTGGGACTCCAAGAGTCATAATCAGTGACGAGGGATTGCTTTTCTGCAATCGCAAGTTCACTGCCATGATGCAAAGGTATAATGTGAATCATCGCATTGTAACAGCCTACCATCCTCAGACTAATGGTCAACTGAGGTGTCTAACAGGGAGATCAAGCGTATTCTAGAGAAAGTTGTGTGTCCATCAAGGAAGGATTGGTCGTTGAAGCTTGATGAAGCTGTTTCGGCATATAGAACATCATACAAGACTTCGTTGGGAATGTTGCCATTTTAGTTGGTTTATGGTAAGGGGTGTCATTTGCCTGTGGAGATCGAGCATAAAGCGTATTGGGCTTTGAAAAAGTTGAACCTTGATTTGGATGCAGCTGGTAAGAAGAGAATGCTTCAATTGAATGAACTCGATGAATTTCGGCTTCAAGCTTATGAAAATAATAAAATGTACAAGGAGAAGATCAAGATGTGGCAACTTTCAAATCCTGAGGCTGAGGCGGAGTATGTGAGGCTGCTTTAAAAGCCTATAGCCAAGGAGCGTGGTTTTCTGCCATCGGGGAAAGATGGTAAGTTGTTGTAGATGATCTTGGAGATGGGCTGAGTTGTTTTCTGTGAGACACCCGCTACTGTGCCCATGAGTGTGTTGCGTGAGTTTTATGCTAATACTAAGGCGGAGAAGAACGGTTTCACGGTGGTGAGGGGGATGACAGTGTACTACAGTGCTGAGGCGATTCGTAGGGTGATTGAGCAGCCCGAGAGGAAGGAGCAGGAGAACTGGAATGAGAAGACTCCGGAGGAGTTTAAATTGGATTTGATTGTTGTTACCCTTTGTGTGCCTGAGACTCATTGGAAGTTCAAGAAGGGCACAAATGAGTATACCATGTTCCCTGCTTCGTGCATGAACAGGTTTGCACGTGTATGTAATTCTTTTATTTGTGCTAATATCATGGCATCTTCTCACATACATGAGATTACTATGGAGCATGCGCGTTTGTTGTGGGGTATCCTGCAGGGAGACTATGTGGATCTTGGGATGGTTATCCATCAGGGTATTCTAAAGTTTTTCCGAGGGAGTACTACGGGTTCGATATCCTATGCGTCCATCATGACGAAGTTGTGTGTGGCAGTTGGTGTTCGTTGGCCCGCACATGAGCAGCTGCGGCTCCCTTGCTCAGATTGATAGTTCGATGTTGTTGAATATGATAGAATGGTATGGTGGGAAGCCCGATCCTAAGAGGCTTGGTTATTTTTATGACTATCTGCCAGGTAGAAGGCTAGCGGATCAGACTTATGCTGGTGGGACTTTGCAGGCTCGTCGAGCGGCATTGAGAGCTCAGTTGGGAGATGAGGCTGGTCCTTCGGGATCGGAACAGCAGCAGCAGCAGCAGGAAGCACATAACAGTGCTGGTTTGAGTACGACGCATTATAGGCATTTAGCTAGGAGGATGGATGCAATGCATGACATTTATAACAGGTTTACACATGACCTCACCCAGGCATTGAGGACTGTTTTCAGAGCCACATGAGTTGACATCCAGTGGCCAGTATTCGGTGAGGACTCGGTGTATCCACCTCCAGACAATCCTGACACTCCACCCCTGGAGGGTGATAATCCTGGTTCTGATTAGGTATGCCTGATTCCTTGTTATTACCTTCACTGAGGATAGTGAATATTTTAAGTTTGGGGGTAGTAGTTAAGGATTTATGTGTTTTCTGTGAGTCGCATATAGTTTGCATATTCATGCTAGTTTAGTTCATATAGTTGAATATTTGCCATGTAGTAGTTTTTTTGTAGTTTTTATTATAGTTGTTCATATAGTTTCATGCATTTGTATAATAACATGATCCCTTAGATGATTTTTCTGATTAATTTGTGATATTGATGCTAGTGTAGTGATGTCATATTTCGTGATGTTAAGTCTTATTGAGTTGATTTGCATGCTAGAGAAAATTGTATTTCACTAAGTCTTATAGGTTGCTGGAGGGCTAGATCATGGTCATGGTTTATTTGTTTGTCAAAGATTAATCGCTTGTTTATAGTTAGAATGTAGGATATTCTCTTAATAATAAAATAACATGGATATTTAAAAATTGGAGAAAATTGGATTTCATTGCTAGTTGTTGTGGTTAGGTGTCAAATGGCTAGTAGCTGGCTCATTTTATATGAGTAGTCTAGGGTTGAACGAGATGGAGCGAAACGCACTAGTTCATAAATTTATGAAAAAAAAAGAAAAAGAAAAAAATATGTGTTTATGTATAATTGATCACGAGTGGGCTCTTTAATACTCGAGTTATTAAGTTCTTAGGGAACTTGGTGCCTAGTGACCTAAGGCTTTTTATAGTCCGGGATCCACTAACCTAACGCTCGCTACATGGGTATTATTGTATAAGTCTTTTATGGACCTCACTCATTGCACGGTCAAATAAGCATATTTTTGTTATTTTTATGTTAACAATAAAAGAGTGAATCCATGTAAAACTCCGATATAAGAATAGAAGTGTTATAAGTTATTTTGAGTCTAGCTTTTATTCTTTTTATAACCTTGTGATTGCTTTGATGAATAGTGAGTCATGATTATTGATCTAGTTACGATAGTATATCTGTAAGCATTTGAACACACGCACGTTTCTGGATTGTAAGTTGATTTGTGGGGCTTGATTGATCTTTGTGCGAATAACTGCATTTGTTGAGATATTTCTTGTTGATTGGTTTAGTTATTCTATGGGGATCGTTGCATTCATGTAGTTTGCATTCATGCATTTTTATTTCTTGGTCTTTAAGTCTGTTTATGCTTGAGGACAAGCATCGGTTCAAGTTTGGGGGTATATTGAGTGGCATTTATGACACTTTATAACGCTCCGCAAAGCTTTGAATTGGTGTTTTGTACAAAGTTGTTAGTATTTTTAACGTGTTTTTTCATTTCAGGCATTTATCAGGAATACATGTACATTAGCATTGTTTGGATGCTAATTTGGTGTTAGGATGGTGTTTAGAATAAAAGCTCATGAAAAGACCAGCTCAAACCAACAAGAAAAGAAAGAAGTCAAAAGTTTCTCCAGAGAGACGGCGCGCTCGCGCTGTGATAGCACGCGGCCACACCGGGATGGCAGAATGTCGGTGCGCCCGCGCTAGGTCGAGAAAGTAAAATCCTGTTTCTTCTAGAATTTTGATCCGTTGGACTTCTACTATGCATGGGCTTCTATAAATACATAACTTATGTTCGTTTTTTATAACGAGACATACCAAAGCTTCAGGAGAAGGTGTAAGAAGACCATAGAGCACAATTCAACCAAGGCGAAGAAGATCTAGTTTAGTCTTGTGATTCTTTATTTTAATTTGTAACTTTGGATGCTAGTTTTCTTATTCGTGAACCTATACTCTTGTTTCGTACTTTGTTTTATTTAAGTATAAAGACTACGTTTATTATACCATATTTTCATCGGAACCCACGTTGATGATGAGTCCGATTATGGGCTAATCGTTATCGTGGGGTTCTAATGGATTTATTTATGGTTTTCTTTAGTTAATTCATTTCGATACCTTAGTGTGTGGTGATTGTATGATAACCTAGTATTGGTTGTGCTTATTCGTCTTATGAGCGTCGCGAACTTATAAGATAGTGTGTTAATCTTTAATGAAACGAAAGTGAATTTAAGGGTTTAGAACTTGCCATACTAGCAGGGGTTCATGTATGCGATATGCATGATTCGTAGGTAATTTTAACCATCTTACTTGCCCTATGTAATGACAATAAATAACTTGTGCACTAAACTGTTATGTTGTCAAATTCTATAGACATATAGGGTCTCAATATAATTAGTGTCTATCCAGCTTCTATCTTTTTTGTGGATGATTGGTAGTATGGAATTCGTACAACAAAAGTTGGCGTTTATCAGTTTCGTGTTATCTGATTAGTGTCATCACCATTACATGCTAAGGTTAAGAACGGAAAGGCTATTGAATGAAGTATTTAATGAAGTTAGAATCCCATGTTTGTGTTATATATTATCCAAGTCTCTTTAATCTCTTAGTTTATGTTCTTTAGTATAATCTCTTAGTTAATATTAGTTAAACAACCTCAATTTGTTATTCATCTTAGCATTGGATAATAACCATACTAGTGTTGCATAAATATATTGATTGAAATTAACCTAAACCTAACCCTGTGGGAACGAACTAGAATTTATTTTATATTACTTACAATCGCTTATACTTGCTTGAATATTAGCACATGTTCTAGTCCTAACAAAAGGACACGTGGCAGTCTAATAACCTATTATTTCAATTATGACAACTTGCAAATCATTGTAACTTGCATCCCTCAGATGTATTCCTTTCTTACTTGCATCTAGGAGGTGTTTTTGCCTTGAAATAATTTGTAATGCTTTAACTGGCGACTAGAGTAGCTTATATACATGCTTTCTAGTGACTAGAAGCATTCTTTCTTGGTTAATTCACTAACTTGCGACTCCTAGGGCTTTGAAAGAGCCTTACTTGCAACCACCAAGACCAAAGCTTTCTTACTTGCGACCTAGGGAGCTAGATTCAATGTTCCCTTAGTCAAATGAAGTAACTTGTGACTAAAAGTCCCTCATAAGGCTAAGTGGCGGCTAGACATAGCAAGAAAAACAAGTTAGTTGTGACTTGTTGCTCCTCTACATGCTAACTTGCGACTGTACCTCCCTAGATATCTTTGTAATTGAGTTTGTGGGCTATAGCAGCACATGGGATTAAGTTTCTCTCTCTTCTTCATTATTACTGGCGACCATGACCTTCTAGTGTAGCTAGGAAGATCTTTTGCCTTAGAAAAATGTTCATACCATGCTTGATAGATCTTAACTGGCGACCAAGGGGAATAACATGCTCCTCTGAATTTCTTTTTGCCTTAGATTATTCTCAGATATTCCTTCTAAGTCAAGACTAGTTCCTGTACTGATATATTGAACTGTATTTCCAGGATAGTGCTTACGATAATCAATATACTGATCATGGTGACTCCTACTATAAGGTAGTGATCACTTTGACTTAGTTTCTGTAGAGTATTGCATTATTAAAGCTGTCCAGTCTACAAGTGTTCTCTCTTGAGTCTTCGTATGAACCATAAAACCTGTATTCCCGGATATGAATCCTCACTTGACAATCTTCCTAATGATAGTACTTAGTTTCCTTTCACGAATCACTGACACCTAGTGTAATGGTCTGGTTCACAAGTGTTTAGTTCCGCTTTCAGGCCTTCATACTATATTTTCTCAAATCATTGTCAAGTCTTCTAATAGATACAAACAACTTCACATAGAATCCTTGAGGTCTTCACACTGATCCTGGTAACTGCTTTGAAGGGCTCCAACTTTATTCCTCCGTTTCCTGAACATGTTAATGAACTTCATACGGATCATTGTTGATGTCTTCTTCATTATAGTTACCAAAATCATCATGTATATGCCCAATAAACAATATGTATTGATTCTAATGGAATATAGATTATTTCAAAGTCCTTTGTTCTATGTTGAGTTATCCAAACCAGTAGTGTTGAGTTATACATACAGCTTCAATCTTGCTCAACAATGTCATCTCCAAAGGAAATATTAGGGCCAGCTCTCTCCTTAAACTCTCTGAGCAGAGTAGAATCTCCAGTCATGTGCCTTGAGCATCCACTATTCAAGTACCATAGATTCTTCCATTTCCCTGCACACACCAAAACCAAATCAAGTTGATTTTGGTACCCAAGTTTCCTTGGGTCCTTCCTTATTAGATTTCTTCTTAAGTTTATTAGACTTTCAACCACTAGATTTAGGTGATTCAAGATCAACCTTTATATTGGGAGTAGGCCTTTGAAATCCATGACTAGTTTGAGATTCATCAAGCACATTATTATTAACATGATAGGGCATAGGTTGTGCATACATGTTATTCTAAAAGGCATGATATATGACATTTGTGGCATATTAAATGTAGCAAAGTAAGGATTGTGTGCAAATGGCATATTAGCAAAATGTGCATGTGAATTCTGTGGAGGTATGACAGACATGACATGCATAAGTGACATAAGCATGTTAGTCAGAGAAGGAGGTGCATATATGGGTGCATTCTCAATAGACTTGAAATTAGTAGACATATGATTAACACTACCACACTTTACACATGTCTTTCTAGATGCATACTTATCAGGAGTATAGTTGTTGTGTTTGTTAATCCATACTTTCCCATTCATGTTAGTTCTTCTTTTAGATTCTATTTAACCTCAATCTTTTCTAACCTGCCACTCAATTGCTTTAATGACAAATGCCCTACATTCACTTTACAAACATTTTTGGTTTTGCTTGATTCTCCTGAGACAAAATTCTTTGTTACTGAACCATATTTCTCATTTAGCTTTGCTAGCTTTCCCTGGCTAATGGTCCTTTTCTCCTTCAATGAATCAGCTTCATCTTTTAACGAATGAGCTTCATCTTTCAACGTATAAGCTTCATCATCCATTGATTCAACTTCCGTTGACAGACCATCAACTAACTCTTGGTTCAGTTTCTTCTTATGTTTCTTCCAGGCTTCTTCACAAAATGATTCAATCCCTTAAACTTTGGCAATCTGTGCACTAACATCCCTAGAAGATTTTTAGGCTTTAATGAATTCTTGTTCTCGTTCAAGCTGCTTTCTCAGATTTTTTTCTTTCTTCAAAGACTCTGTTAACTCATCTTTAGCAATTTTACACTGAATTTTCAATTTCTCAAACTCAATAAATTGAGTTTCTAATGCAACATTTCTATCATTTAAAAACACATTATTCTTTTTAATTATATTATTCTCTTTTATGTGATTTAAGTGTGATACACAAATGATACAATTCAGTTGACATATCATTAATACAATCATTGCATTCATCTTTAGAAACCTGTGAAAGATTAGTAGTGATTACCTGATTGCTAGATGATCTAACCTCTGTTTCATCTGAATTGGCCATGAGAGTAAGGTTGACATAGTTCATGTCCTCAACTGCATCATCTCCATCAGCTTCCCAGTCATTTTCTTGAATTATGAAAGCCTTCTCTTTCTATTTGAGCAACTAAAAATATTTCTTTTTGTAGTCTACAAGCTCAATTTTTTTTCTTCATATTTTGGCTTTCTGCACTCATTTGCAAAGTGACCACTCAGCCCACACTTGAAACATTTGAATTTGGTTTATCAACCATGTTTCTGTTGGGCCTCACAGCTCCAGATTTTTCTTGAATTTGAGCTTTGCAAATATTCTATATAGAAAGGCTAGATGCTCATCAACTTCAACCATCATCAATGTTTAGTGCAGTTTTAACAACTTCAACCTTCATTTACACCACACTTTCTTGCTCATGTACCAATACCATAGATCCGCCTTTCTTCCTTCCTTTCTCTATCATCTCATCTTGTTCCATTTCAAGCTCATAGGTCTTCAAAATTCCATACAGTCTCCCAAGAGTAAAATCCTTGTACTCTTGTGACTTTCTAAAAAAGACTGTCATTGGCTTCCATTCTTTTGGCAAAGACCTTAGAAATTTTAGGTTAGAATCCTTGGTTTGGTAGACTCTTCCATACAACTTTAGTCCATTTAACAGCTTCTGAAATCTACTGAAAGTATCATTCAGGCACTCACCATCTTAAAAATGGAAGTGCTCATATTGTTGTATGAGAAGTTGTATTTTGTTTTCTCTAACTTGCTCAATTCCCTAACATATCACTTGAAACATCCTTAGCAGTTTTGAAATTTATGACATTGTCACACATGTCTTGATCAAGACCATTGAATAAAATATTCATGGCCTTTTTATCTAAATGGACTGCTTCAATATCTTCATTAGTCCATTCTGATTTAGGCTTTGGAACAGTTTGCTCATTTCCAGTAGCTTCATGTTAGATATTGAATGCAACACATAAGGGGGGTGAATGTGTTTCTTGGATTTTTAGCCTTTTTAAACTTGTTTGGATATTGTGTGAACGAAGTAGTTTATATTTGCAGAAATATTGTATTAGAGAAATAAATCAACAAGCACAGTATTTCAAAACTCACATAATTTGTATTAATTATATTTTTCTTGCTACAAATTCTGGGTTCTTAAGATAATATGAACACAGCTTCTTTCTAGAGAGAATACAAGAAAATTTGATCTATTTTTTTGTTACTTGTGAACTAAGGACCAGTGCATGCTTTATAGACTAGCAGCACGAGTTTACAAGACTTGCACTAAAATGTACTAAACTACTTTCTAAAGCAACCATTTTCTATTTCTATTTCTATCTTAGAAAATATGTACAAAATCTTGCAGGTCTATGGCCATCCTTTGTCCAGTTAATCTTGGCCTTTGATCTTGTATTCTTCCAGCTACTTTGTAGACTTTTCAATCTAGTTGAATAGATTGTTTGTTGACTGATAATCTTAAATCTTTAACTTGTGTGCATTCTGTACTTGAGAGGCATGTCGAGGTCTCCAGTTTGTTCTATAGAGAAATGATATCTCGATAAGTATAATGACTTATCGAGATCTCTGAGTTCTCTATAAGTATACTTGACTTGTCGAGGTCTCTAGGTCCTTGCATCTGAAATGACTTGTCGATATGTCTGAGATCTCTACATGTAGAAATGACTTGTCGATATCTTTGAGATCTCTATATATATTTTGACTTGTCGATATCTCTGAGATCTCTATAGGAGAAATTGACTTGTCGATGTCTCCAATTCTTCACATCATCATTTGACTTGTTGATATCTCTGAGTTCTCTACATGCAGAAATGACTTATCGATATCTCCAGTTCTCTACATCTGCATTTTACTTGTCGATATCTCCGAGACTTCTCTATAAGCCATGTTGGACTTCGCGATAAGCTATTCTGGACTTCTTGAATGACTTCTCGATATAAATTGATCCGTGAGTTATCAATTTCTTGACTTAGAGCATTTTTCCTAGAACAACTTTATTCAACTCCAAGATTCTACAGTTTTCTCTGAGGCATGATCATGGCTTGATCTTCTTCCAGAGTTTATTCCTTAGCTTGAATCTGTTCACAGAAAAATTCTCCAGTCTAATCTTCCAACCTTTTTACGGACTTAAGAAATATAATACAAAATACAAAATTGATTATCAAATAACTAATCTCAGGGTTGTCATTGTGACTTAGTCTTGTTATTGTACATGCATGTCTTGCACAACAATATCCCGTAATTTGTGAGAAGATTGCTTATCAAAAATTAATGCCTGATAACAAGACTAACCCCAAGCTAAAATCAATTATATAAAAACTGACATATTGACAAATACAAATTGTTTATATTTAGTAGTTACATCAGTTCAACAATTACAACCATCAAGTGAATTTTTCATAGCCTGGTTCTTTCCTAATGAGATCCTAGAGATTTACTAGCACTTGCAGTTCCTCTATTATTTTTGTCCCTCTTAAGGCTTCGACCATCTTTAGCCATTCATCCAATGAGTAACCGTTGAGATAACCAACTCTGAATCTTAAAAATCTCCCAACTTGAATGTTCGGAAAATGTTCATCTTTAGAGATTCTACTCAGCCCCTTTCCTTAAGCTCATTTGATCTCTGTTCAAATCTCTCAATCTCCCTGACATACTGCCTTTCCCTTTCCTCCTTCTCGGCCTTAATCCTAGCATGTCTTTCATTCCTCTCTCTTAACATTTCAGACATCACAACCTTCAACATTCTTGTACTTGTATCCTGGTCCTTCATCAAGCTAATCACCCTCTTCAATCTTGTGGTTGAGAATGTTTCCATTAATTATCGGCTAAGAAAAATAAATGAGTCATCCAAATAATATATTCTTACTTAGACATAGAAACAACCCAAACTTTGACTATTTCTTCAGATAGTTGTTAACAGTAGTCATCATCTGTTATGCTCATGTTTATAGGTAGAAAATCATCTTGATTGAAACAGTTCCATATGACACCAACATCAGCTTACATTTTCTTAGGTTTTCTCTCAACAGTCTTGAAATGAGTTTTGATTGGAGGCTTGAATGAAGGTAGGTTTGTGATTTTATTTAGAGTGACTTGGTTGGATCTGATTGGTATTTTGAGTAAGGTATTTGCAGTTTATTTGACTAGGAATATAGGCTATTGGGGTAGGAATTGGTTGAGATTGTGTTTGGCTTGGCTTAGTGGTTTGAGTAGGTTGGATTTCAAATTTTTTGGCTTCCTGGACATTTTGTTTCTTAGACTCCCCTTCACTACCTCTTCTACTTTTCTTTCCATCTTCTTTCTTCTCTCCTCTCCCCTTTTTCTTCTCATACACCTTGCTGCCTATTGCCTTAGAAGATTGACTAGGATTTGAGCCAGAAGATTTATGTTCATCCTTCTTTTGCTCATTATCATCCAAATCATCTTTGGTATTGAATTGTGTATTTTCCAACATCGTTTCAGCATTCTGTAAGTATCTCCCCAAAATTCTTATTACTTCCTTATCTTCAGATGTCTTCTTCTTCTTTGTCTTTACATCAGTTCCCAATGTCATGATTAGTCTGAGATTATCCCTGATACAGTTTTTGGGGATTGTGAGGTATTTGCATTTCCCGGTTTGAGAACAGATGTAGGCCACCTCCATACTTGGATAAAGATAGGCTTCTAGAAAAGCAGCCATATGAATTTTTTTGAGTTCATTTAGCAATTGAGTGTCCTCTGAAATAACTGGATTGATCCTATCAATAATGACATCCAGCTCAGATACTCTCTTGGATTGAGGATTTGAGAGAGACACCTATAGACACCTGTCTAAACCACAATCATTGAAACTAGAAACTATTCTTTTCTCCATGAAGTTCCCATTCTTTACAAGCACCACTCTTAGAAAGTTAATGTTGTTGCCCAAAGCTCTTTTGTAGGTGATGTAGTTGTTATGAAGAGAGACTCTCAGCACAGTGAGTAGCTCATTGAACTCTTTATCTTGATAAGGTCCTTCTGCACCTTTTTGGAGTCTGTCTTTACTGACATCTTGAGTAACTTTAAATTGAGTAGAGTTTGACCAGAGTGTGATGTTGATTTTTGCAATCCAGCTTTGTTTGATTTTTGCACTCTAGCTTCTATCTCCCCCTTAGTCTAGGTAGTAGGCAGGACTAGAGGACTAGGAATTTCTGGCCTAACAGCTTCTGGAAAGGCAGGAAGTGGAATGTTTAAAGCACTCATAATAGCTCCCAAAGAGACAGAGTTTTGCAGTTGTAGGTATCTGTGGGAGTCTACTAGGGACTTTATATCCTGCTGCTGACTCTGCACCAAAGCTGTCAACTGGGAAACTTGAGTAGTCAAAGAAGCATTTGAAGATTGGATGGATGAGATTTGATCTTGCAAATTTTGTATTCGTAGGTGTGTTGATGTAGATAAGTGTTGGCCTGAGCTTGATGCTGCCATAGAACCGACAGAACTCTGCATAACATTTTTCACCTCCTTTATGACCAAGGCTGAAGGTTCAAATCTAGCCTTGTAAATTTGATCCACTTTGACCTTTGTGTCATTATGTTGAGTAATTTAATTCTGGATCACTTCATGTAGAGCTTTGAAAGATTCCCTTAGCTTAGCCATATTTTCTTCTACAGAAGTGAGAGAGAGAGAGAGAGATGGAGAGAGGGAGAGAGAGAGAGCATGTAGTCTGTTTAAGAATCTATTGAACTTGGTCTTGATGTCTTGAAATGTTGGCATTAGCTCATCATTCCTGTCATGGAATATCTTCTTTACTTCATTCTGATGCTTGACCATAGTGCTTTCCATGGCTCTTCTAACATGGTGAAAAGCCTTCAATTGTGCTTTGTACACCTCTGTAACAACATCATACACTTCTTGAGGAATGAGAACCTTAGCACTGCTACTAAAAATTGTGACATATTCCTCTCTGAACTTTGCTAAGGCATCCTCTATAGTAATTGTGAAGTCCTTTGAGAGCTATGCATCCACATTACCATCTTCTTCATCTGCAATTTTCTCTTTTTGCTCCTCAACATCCTCCATGTATAAAAGCAGCATTGCTTGATAGTCTTGGTTGGACATATCTGTAATAAGGAGTTGTTGGGAAATATTGGCTAGGCCTGCAAGGTGCTCAACCAAAAGATCATCAACAATAGTAGGTTGGGCTTGAGGATCCTGCAGCCATTGAGCTGGAAGGTGAGAAGGTTATGGTGTAGTATTTGAGGTGGATGGGATGTTTGTTTGGTTTGAGCTGAAGGGTGTGGTGGTACTAGGTAACCCTGTGACTGGAGTCACAGTTTAACTCAGAGTTTAAAATGTGGTTTTGACAGTGTGTTGTTCACCAATTATGGGAACCTCCATTTGAATTGGAGGGGATTTGACCAGGTCACTGTCATGTACCATGACCTCAAACCCTTGTTCTTCTTACAAAGAACTGGCACTTGAATGTGCTATACTTTCCTCCCCAATAGTTGGATCATTGGCAATTTTACTCCCAGCTTCTATTGACTATGCAATTTCAGCCAGGGTTTTGAGGGGAGTTGTCCCTACCTGAGGAACCTCCAATTGAATTGGAGAGGATTTAGATAGCTCCCCCTCAGGAATACTACTGAGGGGAATTGTCCCTATCACAGGGTCTTCAGTAAATATTGATGAAACCCCTGTGTTTTTGTTGGTGTCATGAAGATCTACCCCAGCATATAACCTCTCACCAACGAAATGTTGTTCCTTGATGGTGAGCACAATTTCATGAACCGTGTCACTTGATTCTGGCAACACTTGAGATATGGATTCAAGTATTTCATTGTAAGAAGAAGAAATTTGAGATATAAGATTTGTGATATTTTGATTGAGTGTTAACAATCCCCCTGAGTAAAAGAGGGAGTTTCAAATGATGTGCCCTCAATGTGTGTGCCAACCATACTTCTTCTTTCACCAACTTAAGAGTGCTCAAGTTAGGGTGCAGACTCTGTACATGATGCATTAGGAAGAGTAATTTGTTCAATAGAGACACCCTATTGAGAAGGTGCCCCTAGAGTCTGTTTAAGTCCCTCTATTACAACTGCATCTTGTTGGGAAGATGTAGAGGTGGCTACTTAAGTGGTCAACTCAGCTTTCTTAGTCTTCTTTGGTTTTCTGACCAGGCTAGACTCAGTTTCTGTTTGTTCCTCACCACTCTCAGTAATTACTATTAAGGGTGCATTTTTTCTCTTCTGTTTACTCACTCCACCCTGTTGAGAGGATGAAGTGGTTGGTTTTCTAGCTTCTATTGGTAGTGAAGAAAGGGTCTCAGTTGTGGAAGGCCCATGTTGGTGTTCCTGTGTTTGTACTTCCACAAGCACAGGAGCTATGATTGTACAAGATGTGACATTAGACCTCATGTCAGGCATAGGGTAAGGGTAAGTCCTGAATCTTTCTAACACAAAGTTAGTGATTCTCAGACTTACAGTTACCTTATTCTTTGTAATTAGTGTACCAAATAATATTCTGGACACTTGTTTACAGTTGCCGATTTTGGTTCTATCAATACTGTAATAACTCAAATTTTTGAGACCTTGTAAAAATGCTTAATGAATAGTAACCCTGACAGACGGGAAATTTTTTTAGCCCACACTATGTTGTGCATGGGAAATTGAGTTTTGGAGTTGATAACATGATTATACGTACCAAATGAGTGTATGTAAACACTATTAGTTTTCGAAGAAAATGAACTTAGAAAAATGACAGTATTTACGAACCATCAAGGATTACGAAAATCACAATATAATTATGAATTAAAAATCCTATGGATTTATATCCAAGAACGATAATTCAATACATAAAGAATGTATATGAAAGGATTTACACCGTGAATCGTTTACGAGAAATCATTACGTAAACAATTAAGCGACCAAGCAAATACGTGAACGGATAAATAAACGAATTGAACCAAACAAACTAAAATAACTAACCAAGTCAAGGAAGTAATCATGGCTAGGTTAACAAATAGTAACCTAAGGTAGGTAGGGATGATCACCTAAGCTAGAAAATAGTAACCATGAATAGTGCTGAGGGAGTACTTAGCTAGTAACCTAGCTTTAAAATTTGTGCAAGCTAGTAAAGATATGTATTAGATATGCATATTTAGGATGATATATACAAACCAACACAATCTTTCAAGAGAAGCAACAAGAAGCATTAAAGAAATCTCTCTCTCTCTCTTTCTCCCTCAACTTCTTTCCATTCGACCCTCACCAAGAAGAAGAAGAAAATCAAATTCAAAACCCTAAGTTCTAGTCATGGAAAAAATCCCCCATTAATTCTCAAGCTTCATACATCCTAAACTAAGGTAAGATAAATTTTAAGCTCATTTCATTGAGGTTTGATGGGTGAAATAAATTTAAGAAAGATGATAATGAATAGTATGATTTATAACTTTTCTTTGGTTTCTTGATTTTAATGGTTGATCTAGGTTTCAAAAACCCTACCAAGCACTCCCAAGACTTCACCATCATCAAGAACACATCTCAAGATTTCAAGAAAGGTATAAATATTTGACCTATCTTTATTTAAGGTTTAAGTTCAAGAATCTTTTGAAACCTAGTTATAAACTTAGTTTTAGTGGTTGATTTGTTGTAATTTTGATGTTTAGTTAAGTAGTTCTAAGGTTGATGATTGTTGCTCTCAAGAACATCATGAGAGGAGTTAGTGTTGGGATGATGATTTGATTATTGTTGGTGGTAGTATGGAGATTTAAGACATAAACGAAACTCGGATCGTAATCGTAATCTCGCTAAAACGAACAAAACACAACATTAAGTTTCTACAGAAAGTCCTGAAGGTATAAACTGTATTTTATTGAAAACTAACACTTGATTATGATAGGCAATGTTATAAAAATCGATTATGCGCTTGAATCGATTCCGATTAATGGATCAAAAGTTATGACCGTTTATCCCGACTTTAAGTCTATCTTGGTGAAGTAACGGGCAGTAAAAGTGAATTACGTGACAAAAACTGCTATAAATTACGAACTTTGGAAATAGAAATGATCGACTTAAAAATATTCATAAATCGTGAAATTTTTACAGAGAGTATTAAATAGAGTTCCTTAACTTCTTTAAAAATATCAAGTCAAAATAACGATTTTTTAATTTTATAAAAATATTGGAACCAAGACCGCGCGATTGGAAAATCGTTAGAAATCATAAGCGGAGCCGACGATGAAAATATAAACGGACCTAAGGTACTTCGAAAAGGAAGCGACCGTGATATGAATAAGTACTTAAAAGAATAATAAGGGTAAAATAAGTTGAGAAAATGAATAATAAGTAGCATATGAGTACGAGTCGCCGTAAATAAGAACGGGATCTAACGAAACGGTTTATGTTTATGGTTATAGATTTCCGAGCGGACCCTAGAGCATCCTCCACCTCGAAATACCCAGGAAAGTTTACGAACCCAACTCCATAAAATTTTGTGTTGTGAAAAGATTGTTTTATTATCTTTTGCATAAATGCCATGCTTGCCATGATACTAAGTATTTGAGTTTTCGCATATATATAGCGATGTTGTACGATATGTATATGTCGTAGAATATTTAACACCGCCATGAGCGTGATGTATAATTATAAGAGCGAGAGTCGGTCAAAGTTTTAAAATGAAAACCCGTGAATCATTCCGGTGATGTTTTGGACGATTAAAGTCCGCAGTTATTTTATTCCAAGGGACTCGACATCCACTTGCTAAACATTAAATACCTCGAACTTTATTAAAACGATTTCCAACGATCATATTCCCTTAACTACATTTAATTACTTGAATAATGAATATTATTTCATTTATTCTTTTAATATAGGAGAATAATTCTCAAATGATTATTTATTTCAAACTCGATTAATTATTAAATATTACTTTAATGATCTAAACATAAATTAGTTGAGGAATATTATTTCAAATATTCTTTTAAAATTTAATTATTCGAGGTTTAATAATTTAATATTTATTATTTAATTATTAATTATTTATTAAATGATTTATATGATTTAAAAATCATAAAACCTGATTTAAAATACTTTCCGAAGTTCAGAAAATTATTCAAATAATTCCAGATCGTCGATGAATATTATCTCGACATATTTTAAATATTTTGAATATAGTTTCAAAAGAAATCCCCTCATTTATTCTTCTGTTGACAACGATCAACTCACATTCTTAGTATTTCCTCCGAAAATTCTCGGAAGTACATATATATATAAGATGAGCTATACCTATCAACAAGCAAAGCGCTTGGGGAACTTCGATATAGTTCAATGATTCCATGTATATGATAGGATTTCCTAAAGGACAAAGGAGGGTTAGGATGCAAGTACTTCGTGTATTGGGTAGACTGTCGGTACCGTAGGAGACGGTACTATATGTACCTAAGGACCTGCGAAGTGTGTATATACCCGAAATGAGGACACATAGCCCGTATGCGGCAAGGGTGACAAACGGAATATGAAGGTGTTGTCCTTCTACTGGTAGAAAAGGTTTACTAATTGTCCGTAGTACGACTGATCCAACCTTGGGTCTCTATCTGACACTATGGCTACATGAACGCCGTGTCTTACTACAATTTCTTTCAAGTAAATGTCCACCAACTTATCTACGGTGTACCTTTCGTTGATTGGTAGGAAGTGTGCGGACTTGGTCAATCTATCTATGATAACCCATATGGCGTCGTGATTGGTCTTTGTCCTTGGTAGGCCTGTCACAAAATCCATGGCTATATGCTCTCATTTCTATTCCGGAATTTACAGGGGCCGTAATAGTCCACTAGATTGCTGATGTTCAGCCTTCACTCTCTGGCATGTCAAGCACTTGCTGACTCACTCTGCTACTTTTCTCTTCATGTTAGGCCACCAATAATATTACTTAAGGTCATGGTACATCTTCGTACTTCCTGGGTGGATTGAATATCTGGAGTTGTGCCCCTCGTGCAACAGCTCATCCTTTAACTCTTGCACATTTGGTATCCAAATTCGGGACGCATACCTCATGATCCCTTTCTCGTCCTTCTCGCATCTCACTTCCTCGCCGGCCAATATTCCTCTTTCTTCGCTCATCTTCTTTTCCTAAAATACTTGTATCTTTTCCGTCAGTTCCGGTACTAGCTTAATCTCAAATAATCCTTTCGTTCCTTTACCGTTCATTCTCACGTCGATTTCCATTTTCTCAAATTCTTTAATTAACTCCTCTGATGTCATTATCATCTTGAGTCTTTCCTTCCTACTAAGGGCGTCAGCCACCACATTGGCTTTACCCAGGTGATACAAAATTTCACAGTCGTAGTCCTTAATCAACTCTAACCATCTCCTATGTCTCATGTTCAGTTCCTTCTGAGTGAAAATATATTTGAGGCTTTTATGGTCTGTGTAGATCTCGCATTTCTCACCGTATAGGTAGTGTCTCCAAATTTTCAGGGCAAACACTATGACTGCTAATTCTAGATCATGCGTCAAGTATCTGCTCTCATACTCCAATTTCCGAGAGGCATATGCTATAACTTTGCCATGGTGCATCAGTACACATCCTAATCCTTTAAGCGATGCGTCACTGTATATCACAAACTCTCCCTTTCCATCGGGAAGAGCGAGCACTAGTGCTGACACCAGCCTCCTTTTCAGTTCCTGAAATATTTCCTCATATTTCTCTGTCCATACAAACTTTTCTGTCTTCCGGGTAAGACTAGTCAGTGGACCAGCTATCTTAGCAAAGTCTTGCACGAATCTTCGGTAATATCCTACTAAACCCATAAAACTCCTAACCTCTGTTGGGGTAGTTGGTCTTTCCCAGTTGGATACCGCCTCTATTTTGGCAGGGTCAACTAAAACTCCTTTGCTACTCACCACATGTCCTAAAAACTGAACTTCTCTTAACCAAAACTCGCACTTCGAGAACTTGGCATACAATTTCTCGTTCCTCAGGATTTCTAAGACTATCCTTAAATGTTCTGCATGTTCTTGCTCTATCTTTGAGTAGATTAGAATATCATCTATAAAAACTATCACACATATATCTAGGTACTTTTTGAACACACTGTTCATTAAATCCATAAAGGCTGCGGGTGCATTGCTTAGCCCAAACGACATGACTAAGAACTCATAGTGTACATACCTAGTGCGAAAGGCAGTCTTCGGTATATCTTCCAGTTTGATTTTAACATGGTGATACCCTGTCCTCAAATCTAATTTTGAAAAATATATAGCTCCCTTAAGTTGATCGAATAGGTCATCAATCCTAGGGAGAGGGTACCTATTCTTAATAGTCAGCTTATTCAGCTCTCGATAGTCTATGCATAACCTCATACTGCCGTCCTTTTTATTTACGAACAGTACTGGCGCTCCTATGGCGATACACTGGGTCTTATCATCCCATTATCTAATAACTCTTGCAGTTCAGAAGCTAGTTCCTTCATCTCAACTTGGGCTAGCCTATATGGGGCCTTGGATACTGGTGCCATTCCTGGTGCTAATTCTATACCGAATTCTATTTCCCTGTCAGGTGGAAACCCTGGTAAGTTCTCTGGAAATACATCCTCGAATTCGTTCACTACGGGTATGTCCTGTATATTAGGGACTCCCTTCTTGATATCTATCACATAAGCCAAATAGGCCTCGTTACCTTTCCTTAATAATCTTTTTGCCTGTAGCATGGTCAGAAATTTCTGGTTCTGTCGTTGACCTTTAAACACTACTTCTTTTCCATTTTGCACTCTTATCTTTACCCTCTTCTGTTCACAATCTATTTGCGCTCCATTACTGGATAACCAATCCATTCCTAAGATTACATCAAATTGTCCTAACGCAAATGGGATTAGGTCAACCTCGAAGACCTTCCCTTCTAATTTCAACTTGCACTTAGGGTGTACTTGATTCACAGGAATTATTTCTTTGTTTGCTATTTCCACTTGTAATAGCTCACGTATGGGTATGGCGTTAAGTTTTAACTTTTTAACAAAATATTGAGATATAAATGACTTGGTTGCTCCAGAATCAAATAGGACATTTGTATGTTCGAAATTTAACAGAAGGGTACCTGCTATCACGTCAGTGTTTCGGACAGCATCCTGAACAGTCATGTTGAAGGTCCTAGCAGCTGGGGGTCGGTTGGATACAGCTTTGCTCATCCCTGAGACTGGGGGCTTCAACGTCGGGCAATCCTTCCTCATATGCCCTACTTTCAGACATTGGAAACTTGTCTTGCTGTATTGGGGACAGTTGTTGGCAAGGTGTCCGGGTTGGTCGCACCTGTAACATTTCAGAGGGGCTCTTTCCTGAGTGCACACCCCAAGGTGTCTTTTTCCACATGTCTGACATTCTGGTATTGGGGCACGTGGTTGGCTATGAAATGTTGCCCTATCTTGTCCGCTGCCCTGGCCAACACTCTCACTTGGGGCCTTTCTGAATCCGGGGCCTTGCGCAGGTTGGGACATCACTCCCCTGATGAACCTGCTTGGAAGGCTCCTATTCCTAGTTCCTACTCCTCCTCCTCCACCTTGGTTTCCTATCTTTCTCTTCCTATTTTCCTTTTCCTTCACACTCTGCTCACTGCCAGCTTTAACAATTGAGGCTTTCTGTACTAAGGTGGCATAATCTATCAGCTCTAGTACTGCCACTCGGTTTTGGATCCACTATTTCAGACCAAGCTGAAACCTTCACACTTTCTTCTCTTCGGTATTCACAAATTCAGGAACAAATCGTGATAGCTTAGTAAACTTGGCCTCATACTCTGCCACAGTCATCCTATCCTGTTTCAACTCCAGAAACTTAATCTCCATCTGGGTTTCCATAAACCTAGGGAAATACTTTTCTAAGAACAGTTGGGTGAATCTATCCCATGGAATCACAACATCAGTCTCTAGGTTTCGTTTGGACTCCCATCAGTGATTAGCTTCTCCTTTCAGCATGTAAGAAGCGAAAATGGTCTTGTGCCGTTCCTCTACACCTAGTATCTCGAAGGACTTTTCTATCTCTTTGAGCTAGGCCCGTGCCTCAACGGGGTCGGCAGATCCTAGAAACTCTGCGGGTTTAAGAGATTTGAAGGCCCTAAAGGCAGTGGCTGCAGTCTGTTGGGCAGCATGTGGCTGTGGTGGAATAGGCTGTTGGTTCAGATTTGCTCTTAACAGTTCCATAAACTCATTCATGGGGTTCCCTCCCTGATGGGTATCCTCAACCTCTTCTTCTATATATTCTTCCTCATCATATTCATGATAGTCTAGGTCCTCTTCACTTTCTTCATTCACTACAGGGTCAGGTTCATTCTGTTGTTGGTTAACAGATTCTGCGGGCTGTGCCCTGGTTCCTCTTCTACGGGGTGGCATTGTTCTGATAAGGAAAATTTGTCAATATAGTTGCAATGTTTTACAATTGGATTAATTTATTCATATGCGAGCATGTTATTTACTATTTAGCATGTTTTTATTAGGTGCAATAATATGGAAATCCATTTCTAAATAACTGCTAGATATATATACCAGAGGGTCTCCCACTTATATCTGGGGACAAAACAACTAGCCGAGTTCATACATGCCTGATTATAATACATCATTACTTATCCTAAATACTGAAATGTAAATACATAAGCCGTATACCCTGAAGGGCTAGGAACGCTATCTACTACTAGCTATCCTTTCAAAATTGGTGATAAGTCACCCAGCCTTCTTCAAGGTCCATAAATAGTCACTAGTCCCTCAGTCACTGTCACTACATGTGAGGTCACGCACCCTCCTCATTGCTCCTGCAAACATCGGCTCTGTATCAACTACCGGGGTGTATCCTCCAATCGCCGTCTTCCACATCTGAACCCGAGTACGGAGCTCGATCCCATCAATCTCTCTGCGGGCTATGGCTGGGAAAGCAGCTCTGAAATCCCCTGGGTATCCTAGTCGGATGGCTCTCTTAGCAGTCAGTGCCTGGCGTAACTGCGCAATGCGGGCATATGCCACAGTGATCTCAGCATTAAGCTGAGCCACCATCCAGTCGTGTATAACTACATGTATGGTCGCCGAGGGTGGTAGAGGTGAGTCTGGGTCGCTAGAGGATATGTCATAAGCCTCGTAGACCTGTGCATATATCCCATTCTCCTCATCATTATCAGTATAGGGCAAAGGGCTCTGCATCCCTGGGGGTGGTGTAGGAGAGCGAATAGTCGGGTGAGGGTACATCTCTACATCCCTCCAGCCTAAGTCATCTCCCTGGGGCATCTCAACGTCATCAGCTATGAGGACAGGAAGGTCAGTCTCTTCCTCTGGTGCATCCTCAGTAGGGTCATCGTCTAAGTCATCAGTGGGTGGGTCCTCTGGCTCGGGAGTAGGGTCATGCTCAGGAACCATAACATCATCAACAGGGTCAACCTCCCTCATAGGCTCCACTGGTACCTGCCACAATAGGCAAGGTGTTACTAACTTAGAGTCGGAATTCCCTTAAGGGTAAAACTGTCAAGGCTACCCGTGTAGCCCAACGCGAACTTGACTTCAGCTCTAATTGATTATTTTATTATTCCTATGTCTACGTATTTTTATATCCTATCATTTCCAAGATTTGATAACCTAAGGCTCTGATACCATTTCTGTGGCCCCCAAAATCCGGGGTCGGGAATCTCAGAGGCCACACCATCTAAACCACTATATACCACATACCTCACACCACAAGATATAAATACTCACACTTTACGACCCCACACTTATCACACACACACACTTACAGGTTATTGTCTTGGAAACGAACCATTCATTACTAGAGTAGATTAAACCGCAAAGTGATAATTATTACAACCCAAAAGTAATTAAGTCTTACCGGGGAATAACCTTTAAGTAAGGCTAGTCCGTCGGCCAAATATACGTTTCTTATTTATTACCTTACATAAGTCATACTTATAAATAAGCCGAACTAAAAACAACTGAAAACCAATCCAGCTTATTCGGACTACCTGCGGTACAACACTAAATAATCTACGGAACAGCTGGCCATTTCCTACCCGTTTCCTGGCTGTGGTTCTCATGGTAGGCATCTTGATTCACTGTTGTGTTGTGTCATTTAAAAGAAAGCAAGAGTGAGCTATAGTGCCCAGCATAATAATATACAGTATGAAAATGACTGTATGATAAACTTACATAAAACATCATATATGATAATTACGTTTTATTCGAAAATAGTTTCCCTTGGTGATACACACCTTTTATGAAAACAATTCTTTAGTGGATTTTATTAACCTGCGAATACCTTAATAGTAAACCAGGCACCTAGGCTTGGGTTACGGTATTGCATCACAATTCCAGTTGGAAGCATAGGACATTCGTTGGAGCCACCACATACGATGATCAGTCGTACTACAATAAAAGTAACCTTTTCTACTAGTAGAGAGACGATACCTTCATATCCCGGTTGTAATAACCCCAATTTTTGGAATTTTTTTAAAACCCTTATGAATAGTGATTTTGCTGATTATGCTGAATAAGAAAACTTTTCATACCACACTTTGTAGAGGTTCTTTTATTATTATTCTGAGATCTTATTAGTACTCTATATGGTATATACGTGTATGTAAAGATCGTCAGAATCCAAATTCGAACACTTTGATTTTTCCCGAAAATCCACCAGATACCGAAAGAATTGAGTATAAGGTAACATGATAAAAAGGATTTAAATTCAAGGATTATAAGAGAGGATCATATAAGAAATATAATATATTGAGAAAGGTTTAGGGGAACCCAAGTAATAAGATCCCGGGTATGATCTCTCAAACGAAAATTAAGCAAACCGTATAACAGATAAGCGGTCATTAACCAAACAATTAAGCAAGGATTAGCATAAGAAGATGCTTCCACCACAAAGTGATGACAAGTGGCAAGAGATGAAGTCACCAAGATGATGTCATGCTTAGTCATACTCCACTCACTTTAAACAACCAACAAATCATCCAAATATCCCATTCACTTCATTTTCCACCACAAAAACATTCAACAAAGCAAATACTCTCCCAAGAACACATAGCTCACGACTTTTTCATTTTTTCAAGGAGAAAAATTCCAAAAATCAAGTTTCTAGCTTTGTTAATTTGCAAGGTAATTACCCCAGGTCCCTTATGATTAGATAAGCATATCCTAGGAGTTTAAGCTTCTATTTCTTCATGAATCTCTTCCAATAAATCAAGGAAGAAGATGATGAATAGTGTTTTCAACATTACTAACTTTATTTTATTTGATTTCCTTTAAGATCCAAGCATTCCTAAGCTATCTCAAGGCTTCTTAAGGCTTCCTAGCTACTCTAATCACTCCAAGGAAGGTATAACACCTCCAAACCCTAACTTTACTTTGAGTATTAAGATGGTTTTGATGGTTATAGTAAATAAGAAGCATGATGCTTGTGTGTTTAGAGTTTGGATTGGATTTGTAGTGATTTGGATGTTGAAATCTTATTTATAGTTAATGAAACTTAAGTATAGCTAGTAGTTCATGTATGGGGTTGTATAAATTGGAAAATTTTGAGATTTGGGGACTGATGCAGTAAGGTTTGGATGAGGGTTGGTTGTATTGTTGGTTGTGAGTTGAATGGTGGTTGTTTGGGGTGGTTTAAAACTTGGTAATCGCGTAAACATAGCCGTCGTAATTCCCGATTTACTTTAGACTGTTTTTGTTCTTAACATCAGGATCCGTGAACTCACTGTTAGGTTTTTACCATTTCCATGATTAGATAGTTCATGTTATGAGCTTCGTTTTGATATGTGGTTCGTTTGAATCCGATTTACGGTTTAGGAGAAACGACCGTTTTAAGTAACGGTGCTTCGCGACCGAACCATTACCCCTCGCCTTACTTTGAAACCTTGGTTGAGGACTTTAAATGACTAATTGGGGTATGAAGCAATTATGTTAAGTGGATTAGGCAGTTGTTAAGGTACTCGCGAAAGAATCGCCTTAAAACTCTTAATGGTTAATTTATTAAAAATGGTGGAGCCGAGGGTACTCGAGCGACTTAAGTGAATCGTTAAGCGCGAAAGCGAACGTTAGGGGTCTAATTGGTTAAAGTCTAGTTTCTTAAGCGACCGGGGATTAATTCCGACTTATGTTGTTGTTCATAGGTTATCGGACCCACTCTAAGCTTAAGTTTATCCGGGAACACTCAGGCAAGTTTTCTACCCATTATACTGTTGTTGTGATGTATATATGTATATGCATTATCTTTTGATAAGTGCATGAATGTTATTAGCAAATCTTGCGATATATTGGAGCATGCTAATATGGTATATATGCATGTCTGTTTCATAATCTTGATATCTAATTATTGATTCAATTGCTTATAAGTTGCATAATACCTATGCTAGAGATAAGCAGTAGTTGCGTATACCCTTAGTATAGGGGACCCAAAGGTGAACATATTTCTAAACCGGGAGTCGATATTCCCGAGTATAATATATATATATTTATATATATAGATATAGTTTTCAAAACTATTAATCGAATAAGGTTTATTCGATAACTTTATTTTATTTAATGAATATTATTTTGAATATTCATTCGAGGACTTATGACTCCGTTTAGTTTAATTAATGAATATTATTTTGAATATTCATTCGAGGACTTAAGACTCCGTTTATTTTATTTAATGAATATTATTTTGAATATTCATTTGAGGACTTTTGACTCCGCTTATTCATTACATAATATTCTTTATTTTATTAAAGAATAATATTTCGATAATCAAACTTATTTTCGATTATTCAAATAAAGATCATACTTTCGTATAAGTATATCTTTGGTTATTTATTTTTCATTTCAAGTATGAGTTTTAAAACTCCTACCTCGATTATTTTTATAAGGATCATCCTTATGGGAATATTATTTAAATAATAATATTCAGATACTTTCTAACATATCGGGACTGATTTATTTTATTAAATCAGCGTTACTCTAAACATTCTTTAAAATGTTTTCGAGTCTTCAAAATGATTTTAAAAGTTAGGGCGGATCCCAAAACTCATTTTTATATTTAAGATCCTCCTTTCGAAGGGGATTTAAATACTCGCTCAAAACCTGAGGGATCCGGCTCTGTGGTGTGTTTTATATTCGCAACAAGGTTGCTGTTTTGATAAAAGAGTTTTTGATTACTTACCCAACACTCGGGAAGTAAAATTCTTAGAACAAGTTAATCCATTAACAGACACCGCCTGGGAAATATCGGTGAGTTTTCCTTTCCAACTAGATACGACTTCTTGGTGGAGCCGTATCAACAAGTTTCTACTTGGGGAAAGGGGGGACAAGCTTTACGTTTCAGAGTCATGGATTTCATCTGAACTAGGAGTGGCGTAAGTGGTCGAGTGGCGCCGGCCCAGCCTTATTATATTGGCCCAAATGGCCTGCAACTTCCGCTAAGACGGTCCATTCCTTAGGAGTCCAGTGTTCGGTTGACAAGTAAATCCGACAGGTTCTCCTCTACATGTAGAAAATGGTGGGGTTGCACTACTGCGACTGATCATCGTAAGTGGTCCTCCTAGCGCGGTAAACTCCCGTAATGAGTTCATCCTCCAGTTGGATATTTCTGCAATACTACCCGGAGTATTTCGATCGAAAGGCTACGAATGGGTGGTTGCCGAAGCATTGACAGGGTCAAACAGTTTTAATGGTGTTTCCATCGAATGAAGTATCTCGTAACTTCATTTCCTTTAAAAAATATTTCAAAGATTGAATCTATTCAAGTCTTATCTTGTAGTCTCATCTATGTGATGAACTCTCGAAACTGTTTATACCTTGAACGTTGGTGGTTCAAGTAGTATTCGGAAAAGATATAAGTATATTGGAGTATCTTGTAACTTCATCTTTTCAACTTATATCTAGTCAATGATTATCTTATGCATGACAAAGATTTTCAGAAAAACGTTGAGACAAGGTTGGATACATGAGATCACCTTGCAACGATATTTTTATACAGTTATAAACTGGAAGTCTGTGTATATTATGCATGGCAGAGGATTTCAAAGATTTTGAAAAGTATATATATATATATATACTAAATATTTTGCGACTTGGTCGCATTAAGAGGTCAAACTTGGTTCAATTCTTCTTGACCAAGACTTTCATGAATACTATGAGAATGCTCATATATTGTTAATCATTATACATATTATTTTGGTGGGCTTGTTGCTCACCCTTGCTTTCTTCTTTCATCACACAACATCAAATAGACAATATGAATAGGACCAAGCTCCCATTTCGCGAGCGGATAGGAAACGTTCCGCAGTTTTCTATAGGCGTTGATGTCGCTGTAGCTGAGGTAGGAACTACCAATAGGCTAGGCTTTCAACTTTTGATGTACCAGACTTATATATCTTTATGAATTGTAATAATGGCAAAGAAATGTAAATTTATTCAGAAACCCTTTTAAGGTGTAATGACATATAATTGTGGAATAAAATGACTCGTGTTATTTTTGGATATTCATCTCTGAGACTATAACTTGTGGTGTGTGTGTTTATTCTGGGGTCACAGTACGGAGTAGTTGATTGTTTATTAAGATTGGGTGTTATTAAGGGAAATAGAACTCGTGACAACCCGGATCCCCGACCCCGGATTTGGGGGTGGTACACCGGTTATCACCCTTGCCGCATACGGGCTATGTGTCCTCATTTCGGGTATACACACACTTTGCAGGTCCTTGGGTACATGTTGTACCGTCTCCTACGGTACCAGTAGTTATCCAATACACGAAGTATTTGGATCCTACCCCTCCCTTGTCCTTTAGGAGATCCTATCATATCCCGAGAACTCGAACCACATCGAAGTTCCCCCAGGCATTTTGCTTGTTGATAGGTATAACTTTACTTCATATATATATATGTACTTCCGAAAGTTTTCAGAGGAAGTACTAAGGATGTGAGTTGGCCGTTGTCAACAGATAATTAAATAAGGGGGGAGTTTCTCTTTGAAACTATATCCAAAATATAAAAATAAGTCGAGCTATATTCTCCGACGATCTGAAATTATTCGAATGATTTTCCGAAAATCAGAGAGTATTTTAAATCAGGTTCTATGATTTTAAATCATAAATAAACCCTTTAATAAATAAAAATTAATTAAATGATAATCGATAAATAATTAAACCTTGAATGAGTTTACTCTTTAAAAGAATATTTAAAATAATATTCCTCAACTAGTTTATGTCTACGCAATTAATAATCTTTAATGTTTAATCAGGTTTGAAATAAATAATCGTTGGAGTATACTTCTTCATAATAAAGGAATAGGTATAAGATATTTATTATTCGAACAATAAAATATAGTTGAGGAAATATGATCGTTGGGAAATCGTTTTATTAAAAGTTTGAGGTATTTTAATGTTTCGTAAGTGGACGTTGAGTCCCTTTAAAACGTACTCTTATGGACTTGTAATCATCCCATAATATCACCGAAATGATTTCCGGGTTTTCATCTTAAAATTCCGATCGAATCTCGGTCTTATAATCATACGTCACGCTTAAAGCGGAATTAAATATTTTACGATATATACTTATCGTACAACATCGCTATATTTTGCGAAAAGTTCAATTACTACGTATCATGGCAAGCATGGTATTTATACAATGATAATAAAACAATCCTTTCACAACACAACAGTAAAATGGAGTTGGGTTCATAAACTTGCCTGGGTATCTCGAGGTGGAGGATGCTCTAGGTTCCGCTCGGAAATCTATAATTATGAACACAATTCATTTCGTTAGGTCCCGTTCTAATTTACGGCTACCCGCACTCATGCACTAATCATTATGCACCCTCTCAACTTACATTACCCTTATTATTCCTTTAAGTCCTTATTCACATCATGGTCGCTACCTTTCAAAGTATCTCAAGTTCATTTTCATTTTCGTCGTCGGCCCCGCTTATGGATTCTACGGTTTCTAATCACGCGGTCTCGGCTCCAATATTTTTATAAACTTGAAAAATAATTATTCTTACTTGAAATTTTTATGAAAGTTAGGAAACTCAATATGCTACTCTCTGTAAAAATTTCATGATTTATGAACCTTTTTAAGTCAATACTTTATATTTTCAAAGTTCATAATTCGTAGCAGTTTTTGTCGCGTAAATCACTTTTAGTAAAACGGCCATAACATTTGATCCGTAAATCGGAATCAAGCGATTCAAGCGCCTAAATGATCCTTATAACATTTTATATAATAAAAAAGGGTTAATTTTCAAGAAACTACAGTTTATATCTTCGGGACTTTCTGCAGAAACTTAAAGTTATGTTTTGTTCATTTTAGCGAGATGACGTTTACGATCGGAGTTTCGTTTATACCTTAAATCTTTACACTACCCCCAACAATCATCATATCATCATCAGCACACTAACCCCTCTCAAGAACATAATGTTCTTGAGGCAACAACAATCAACCTTAAATCTATTTAACTAAACATCAAGATCTCAACAATATCACCACTAAAACTAGGTTTACAACTACATACTAAAAGGATCTTGAAATTGAATCTTAAATAAAGTTGGGTCAAAGATTTTTACCTTTATTGAAAGCTTGAGATGTGTTCTTGATGATGGTGAAGTCTTGGGAGTGCTTGGTATGGTTTTTGGAACCTAAAACCACCATTGAAATCAAGAAACCAAAGAAGAGTTACTTTTCATACTATTCATTAGTAACTTTCTTGATTTTATTTCACCCATCAAACCTTAATAAAAAGAGATCAAAGATTTATCTTACCTTAGTTTGGTTGTTAGGAAGCTTGAGAATTAATGGGAGGATTTATCCATGGCTAGAACTTGAGGTTTTGATTTTGAATTCCTTGGTTTGATGAAGAAGGCCGAATGGAAGGTTTTAGAGAGAGAGAGGGAGTATTTTTATGCTTGCTTCCTTGGTTGCTTCTAGGAAATGATGTTGGTGATATCTTATATTGATTTAATATTCTCCTAGTTTAGAATACTAGGTTTATTCTTGTTGCCAAATCCATGGACAAATCTACTAGCTTGTGGAAGATTACAAGCTAAGTCACTTGCTTAGCTTCCTTAGCTTACTATTCCATTAGCCTTGGTTTATCATCCTATCTCTAGCTCACTATTTCATAAAGTAACCATGGTTACTTTCTTACCATGGTTAGTTAGTGCGTCACGTTTATTTAATCGTTTACGCGTTCGCTCGGTCGCTTAAACGTTTTCGTAATACTTCCTCGTAAATGGTTCGCGACGTAATTCCTTTCGTATTTATTCCTTATGTTTTGAATTATCATACTTAGGTATAATTCCGTAGGGTTTTATATTCGTAATTATATTATGATTCCTGTAATCCTCGATGATTCGTAAATATGGTCATTTTTCAAAGTTCGTTTTCTTCGAAAACTAATAGCGTTTACATACACTTATTTGGTACGTATAATCGTAATATCAACTCCGAAACTCATTTTCTCATGCACTACATAGTGTGGGTTCAATAGTTTTTTTTCCCGTCTGCCAGGGTTACTATTCATTAAACGTTTTACAAGGTCTCAGAAATTCGAGTTATTACAAAAATGATGTGAGAATAACCAGTAAAGGAACAGAAGAATTATTTGAGATTAAGCTAGTGTAGGAACTAACTGAAAAGATACGAGTGTTTCAGGAAAAGAAGACGAATGAAGAAAGAGAAACATTGGAAGTCAGATGCGAGAAGGATGAGAAAGGGATCATGAGGTATGCATCCCAAATTTGGATTCGAAATGTGCAAGAATTAAAGGATGAGGTGCTGCACGAAGGGCACAGCTCCAGATATTTGATCCATCCAGGAAGTACGAAAATGTACCGTGACCTTAAGGAATATTATTGGTGGCCTAACATGAAAAGAGAAGTAGCAGAGTGGGTCAGCAAATGCTTGAAATGACAGAGAGTGAAGGCTGAACATCAGCGACTGAGTGGACTATTACGGCCCCTGGAGATTCCAGAATGGAAATGGGAGCATATAGCCATGGATTTTGTGACCGGTCTACCAAGAACGAAAACTAATCACGATGCCATATGGGTCATCATAGATGGACTAACCAACTCCGCGCACTTCCTGCCGATCAATGAAAGGTACTCCGTAGACAAGCTAGTGGATATTTACTTGAAGGAAATTGTAGTGAGATACGGCGTTCCTGTTGCCATAGTGTCAGATAGAGACCCAAGGTTTAATTCCCAATTTTGGAGAAGTTTCCAGGAGTGTGTAGGCACCAGACTAAATATGAGTAGCGTTTACCACCCCCAAACTAATAGACATAGAAAAATGACTATTCAGACCCTAGAAGATATGTTGCAAGTATGTGCCATCGACTTTAAAGGGAATCAGAATGACCACTTACCCCTGATCGAATTTGCCTACAACAATAGCTATCACGCTATTATAGGAATGCCTCCATATGAAGCTCTCCCCTATATTGAGATGAGGTTGAAGAACACAAGATAATAGGACCCGAGTTAGTCCAGCAAACCAGGGAGATGGTGGGACACATTAGGAAGAGACTGGTAGCAACTCAAGATAGACAAAAGAAGTACGCTGACCAGACCAGGAAAGATAGAGAATATAAAGTAAGAGATTCAGTATTGTTGAAGGTATCTCCATGGAAAGGAGTGATGAGATTCGGAAAGAAAGGGAAGCTGAGTCCCATATTCATAGGACCCTTTGATATTTTGAGGAGAACATGACCTTTAGCTTACGAGTTCGCCTTGCCTCCTAATCTGCAACAAGTGCATAACGTGTTCCACGTGTCAATGCTAAGGAAATACCGTGCTGATGCACGACACGTGATAGAGTATGAACAGGTAGATTTACAACCAGACATGACCTACGTTGATCAACCGGTAAGGGTAATGGACCAGAAAGAACAAGTGCTGAGGAACAAGACTGTGAAGCTGGTTAGAATCTTGTGGAGAAATCAAAATGTTGAAGAGTCAACTTGGGAACTAGAAGACACAATGAGGAATATATATCCCCACCTATTTTTTGGGAATATATTGTGAACTTGATGATTACATTAACAAAACACCTTAGTAGATTTAACTTAGTAAAAAATGTAGCACTTGACGGATGATCAAATATAGTCCTGACGGATGACTCAATATAGTCCCGACGGATGATGATTTGATATCCATCGAGTGAGTAGCTTATGTAACAATAAGTATTGTAACACATTCATGTGAACAACTTTGTATAGATCCTGTAGTAGCATATGAGTCATGTTGACTATTATTAGATATGCAGAATAGGCTGATTAATTGTAAATATAAGATGTCTTGTAATTCTGCTTAAGTGAAATAAAGTCAAGTGTCAAATAACTACCTGACGGATGATCAACAAAGCTACCCGACGGATGATCAACAAGGAAACCCGACGGATGACAAGCATGTACCCGACGGAAGATCAATTCAAGCATCTATTGACAGTGAAAAGACAATCACATGCGTTGGGTGTTTATAAAAGGAATGTGGGAGCCTGTTTAACAGGAAATGAAGAACAAAGAAGCATTACCAAAGATGCTTGAATAGAGTAGTGAAGCAGCGTGGAGTTTGACTTGATAGTTTTGTTTTATTATCCTGTCTTATTACCATGTAAACTTGGTGATATATAAACCAAGTGTAGCTAGTGAAACAAATAACTAAGCAAACACTTTTAGAAGAGAAATAAAAAAAGCTGTAACTGATAAGAATTTCTCTGTAGTTTGTTTTTTCACTTATAAAGCAGTTGTGAGACAATTTGTTCTTCACATAGTCCTTAAATCGATATATATATATATATATATATATATATATATATATATATATATATATATATATCTGGTGGATACTTTCAAATCCACCAGAAAGTTTTAAAAGCTTGTATTTTTTATTACTTTGTGTTTTTAATTCACTTAACTTGTTATTCCGCACCTTGCAAATCAAAACACTTATATATATAGTTTAAGTTAGAACATTTCATAGTTCAAGAAAAAGGTTACTAGAATTACATTCAACCCCCCCTTCTGTAATTATTGTTGCATTGTTAGGTACTAACACTATTTTTTAATTGATTCCGGGACGGAATCCTTTTTAAAGGGGAAGATTGTAATAACTCAAATTTTTGAAACCTTGTAAAAACGCTTAATAGTAACCCTGATAGACGGGAAAAATGTTTTAGCCCTCACTATGTTGTGCGTGAGAAATTGAGTTTCGGAGTTGATAACATGATTATACGTACCAAATGAGTGTATGTAAACGCTATTAGTTTTCGAAGAAAACGAACTTTGAAAAATGACCGTATTTACGAACCATCCAGGATTACGGAAATCATAATATAATTACAAATTAAAAATCCTATAGATTTATATCCAAGAAGGATACTTTAAAACATAAAGAATGTATACAAAAGGATTTACACAAAGAGCAAGCTCTTGAAGCACAAAGAGTTTAAAGATCACAACAAACAGCAAGATGAACAAGAAGGATGTTGGAGTCAAGATTCCTTTTCTGGACAAAGATAATTACCATCACTGGAAGGTAAAGATGCATCTTTATTTACTTTCTCAAGATGAGGACTATGTTGATTGCATAGAGAGAGGTCCTCATGTACCAATGAGAGCTGCAACTGGAAATATGCCATCCGTTCCCAATCCAAGGCATGAATGGTCAGATCCTGATATTGAACAAGTCAGGAAAGACAAGAAGGCCATGAATATTTTATTCAATGGATTTGAATGTGACATGTTTGACAACGTCATCAATTGCAAGACATCCAAGGAGGTTTGGGACACCATTCAAATAATTTGTGATGGCACTGAACAAGTTAGAGAAAATAAGATGTAGTTACTAATTCAGCAATATGAGCATTTCCACTGTGAAGAAGGTGAAACTCTCACTGATATCTTTAGTAGATTTCAAAAGCTACTAAATGCTCTGAAGCTGCATGGAAGAGTCTACCAAACCAAAGACTCTAACCTCAAATTCCTGAGATCCCTTACAAAAGAGGGGAAACCAATGACAGTCTCCTTGAGAAATTCATAAGAATACAAGGAGTTTACACTAGAGAGACTGTATGGCATTCTAAAGACTTATAAGCTTGAAATAGAGCAAGATGAAAGAATGGAGAAAGGGAGAAAGAAAGGAGGGTCCATTGTACTGGTTGCTGAGTTAGAGAAAGAGAAGGAGATGAAGATAGAAGCTGTTGAGTCCACTTTAAAGGTCTGTAAAAACAAGGGCAAGGGGCTGGTAGCAGAAAATGAAGATTCTTTGAGCAAAGATGATATGGATGATATTGATGAACATCCTGTATTTCTTTCCAGAAGATTTTGCAAGCTCAAGTTAAAGAAGAACTTTGGAGCAGCTAAGCCAAATAGAAACATGGTGGATAAATCAAAATTCAAGTGTTTCAAATGTGGTTTGGCAGGGCACTTTGCTAGTGAGTGTATAAAGGCAGATTCCAGCAAAAAGAAGTTTGAGCCTGTGGATTATAAACAAACGTATTTTGAGTTGCTCAAACAAAAGGAAAGAGCTTTTATTACACAAGAAAATGACTGGACAACAGATGGTTTGGATGAGGATGAAGATGTCAGCTATGTCAATATAGCCCTAATGGCTAAGTCTGATGAAACATAGACAACTTCTTCAAGTAATCTAGTAATCATCACTAACCTTGCACATTTATCTAAATCTGAGTGTAATGATTCAATAAATGACATGTCTACAGAATTATATCATTTGTGTGTTACACTTAAGTCCCTCACTAAGGAAAATGCTAAAATCAAAGAAAATAATTTGTTTTTGAGTTAAAGGAATAATGTGCTAGAGTCTTAGTTTATTGAATTTGAAAAATTGAGAATACAATGCAAGATTGCTAAGGAGGAATTAACTGAGTCCTTGAAGAAAGAAGAAATTTTGAAGAAGCAGCTTGATCGTGAACAGGAGGTGATTAAGGCATGGAAATCATCTAGAGATGTCCATGCTCAAATCACCAAAGTTCAAGGTATTGAGTCCTTCTGTGATGCAGCCTGGAAAAAGAGTAAAGAGAAGCTGGAATCCAATTTGGTTGAAGGATTGCTAACAGATGTAGATTCGATGGATAATGAGAGTCATCCGTCGGATAATCAAAAAGGTTATTAGTTGAGTGACATAAATCCTCATCCGTCGGCTGTGAGCAAACCTGTAAGTAAAGCCAAACTTGCCAAGTTATATGAAAAATATGGATCAGTTTCCAAAAACTTTATTTCAGGAGAATCGAGTCAAGTGAAGAAGGAGAAGAAAGTGAATGTTGGTCATCTGTCCATCAAGCAATTGAATGACAGATTAGAAAAGATTGAGGTTAAAACAGAGGCTAAAAAGAAAAATAATAGAAATGGGAAAGTAGGAATTAACAAACATAACAACTACACACCTGATAAATATGCTCCTAGAAAATCTGTGCTAAGTGTGGTAGTGTTAATCATCTGTCTGTTAATTGCAAAATTTCCATACATACTTCTATGACTGTACCACCTTCTTTTCCCAATATGAGTGCTATGTCTTCTATGCCTATGAATGCTATGTCTGCATAGAATATGAATGCACAATTTGCTAACATGCCATTTGCACCTAACCCTTATTATAGCATGCCCTACTGGAATAATATGTTTGCAAATAGCATGCCATTTCCTGTTAATCAAAATGTGCATGATAATTCGGGTTTAATGTATGGTTTCAAATGTCCAACTCAAATGACTAAGGATGAATCTGATAATCCCAAGTCAAATGAGATCAAACCTAAGAAACAAAAGAAGAAAGCTAACAAGGTTGGACCCAAGGAAACTTGGGTACCAAAATCAACTTGATTTTATTTTAATGTGTGCAGGGAAACAGAAAGAATCTATGGTACTTGGATAGTGGATGTTCAAGACACATGACTGGAGATTCTACCCTGCTCACAGAGTTCAAGGAAAGAGTTGGCCCGAGTATTACTTTTGGAGATGACAACAAGGGTTATACTGTGGGATATGGCTTGATTTCAAAAGACAATGTCATCATTAAGGAGGTTGCCTTAATGGATAGTTTCAAGCACAATTTGCTGAGTATCAGCCAACTTTGTGACAAAGGCAATTCAGTAACCTTCAATTCAGATGCCTGTGTTGTGATAAACAAGAGGAGCAACAAAGTGGTTCTCACTTGAGTGAGAAAAGGAAATGTGTACCTAGCTGACTTCAACTCATCAAATGCAGAATTCGTTACTTGTCTTCTCTATAAAGCAAGTCAAGATGAAAGTTGGCTATGGCACAAGAAGCTATCCCATCTAAACTTCAAGACCATGAATGAGCTTGTAAAGAAAGAACTGGTTAGAGGTATTCCTCAAGTGGAGTTTTCTAAGGATGGACCGTGTGATTCTTGCCAAAAGCGAAAGCAAACCAAAGCATCAATCAGAAAGAAGCTTGATTCAACAATTGAAGAACCTTTGCAGCTGCTACAGATGGATTTGTTTGGACAAATCAATGTGTTGTCCATCTCAAGGAAAAGATTTTTCCTAGTAATTGTAAATGGTTTCTCAAATTTCTCTTGGACTTATTTCCTAAAATCTAAAGATGAGGCTAGTGAAATCATCATCAATTACATAAGGCAAGTCAACAATCATCCTGACTTTAAAGTTAGAAGAATCAGGAGTGACAATGGAACGGAGTTTAAGAATTCTGTCATGAGGGCATTTTGTGAAGAGAATGGTATTATGCATGAGTTTTCAACAGCAAGAACACCATAACAAAATGGAGTAGTAGAAAGAAAGAACATACCACTGATTGTAGCTGCAAGGACAATGCTTGAAGAATCAAAGTTACCAACATACTTCTGGGCTGAAGCTGTAAATACTACATACTATACTCAGAATATTTCTTTGGTTAATCAAGCAAAATGCATGACTCCCTACCAATTGTTCAAGAACAAGAAGCCAACTCTAAATTTTCTTCATGTCTTTGGCTGCAAATGTTATATCTTGAGAAATCAAACTGATCAAAATGGGAAGTTTGATGCTAAAGCAGATGAAGGAATTTTTGTTGGATATGCTGTTGGTAAAGTATACAGAGTCTACAATCTGAGAACCAACATTGTTATGGAATCGATACATGTTGTGTTTGATGATAAAAAGTTTGTAGGACTACAAGATGGAGATTACCATGAGAGCCTCAAATTTGACAATGTGGAGATGGTTAGTGATGACAGTGATGATGAAAGTGATCAAGAAACTATAACAAAGGATAGTGCAGAAAAATCTACAACCAATGAAGCTAATAACTCAACATCTATCGAGTTACAAAATGCTTCATCCGTCGGCGGACAATCTGCATCATCCATCGGGAGACAATCAGCTTCATCCGTCGGAACTCAAAATACACCATCTGTCGGGTCATCAAAAGAAGCTGAAAGTCACAATAGATCACTTACAGATAGTTCCTCTTTCTCAAATCATAGATTCACAAACTCAGGGGGAGTTTCTAATAATCAAAACTCAATCACACATCAAGACAACAGTGAGGCCTCTTCATCTAGAGCTGATCTACCTCAACAAAGAAAATGGATGAAGGATCACCCCTTTGAGCTCATCATTGGTGATGTATCTTCTAGAGTTCAAACAAGGAGTGCAACTCAAGAAGAATGTCTATATAGCAGTTTCCTATCTAAGGAAGAACCAAAGAAGGTAGAAGAAGCTTTGTTGGATCCTAATTGGATTTTAGCTATGCAGGAGGAGCTAAACCAATTTGAAAGGAACAATGTTTGGAAGCTGGTACCCAAGCCTAAAGGAAAGAATTCAATATACACCAAATGGGTATTCAGAAACAAGATGGACGAAAATGACATAGTAGTCAGGAACAAAGCTAGATTGGTTGCTAAGGGCTATTATCAACAAGAAGGAATAGATTTTGATGAAACCTTTGCTCCTATTGCAAGACTTGAAGCCATCAGAATTTTCTTAGCCTATGCAGCCCATGCCAATTTCAAGGTCTATCAAATGGATGTCAAGAGTGCTTTTCTAAATGGAGATTTCGAAGAGGAAGTCTATGTCAGTCAGCCTCCTGGTTTTGAATACCCAAGTTTACCTGATCATGTATACTATCTTTTGAAAGCACTCTATGGATTGAAGCAAGCGCCTAGAGCCTGGTATGACACTTTTTCAAAGTTTCTTTTATAGAATCACTTCACTAGAGGTACTGTAGACAAAACTTTATTCTTTAGAAATGTTAATGGCTCTAGCATACTTGTTCAAATTTATGTAGATGGCATTATTTTTGGCTCTACTGATGAAAAACTTTGCAAAAAGTTTGCCAAATTGATGCAAAGTAAGTATGAAATGAGCATGATGGGAGAACTAACTTACTTTCTTGGTTTGTAAGTTAAGAAAGTTAGTGAAGAAATATTTATTAGTCAAACTAAATACATTTATGATCTTTTAAAGAAGTTTGAACTAATGGATTGCAAATCTGTAAAAACTCCCATGGCCACTGCAACTAAACTTGAATTAAACTCTACTAAAAAGTCTGTGGATATTTCAAGTTATAGAGGCATGGTTGGCTCACTTCTATACTTAACAACTAGCAGGCCAGATATAATATTTGCTACATGTCTTTGTGCTAGATTTCAGGCTGACCCTAGAGAATCTCATTTAATTGCTATAAAGAGAATTTTCAGATATCTCAAAGGTACACCAAAACTTGGCATTTGGTACCCTAGAGATTCTGGTTTTGATCTAACTGGTTAGTCAGATGCAGATTATGCAGGTTGTAGAATTGATAGAAAAAGTACAACAAGAACCTGTCAATTTCCAGGAAACAAGCTTGTCCTGGTTCAGTAAAAAGCAAAATTTAGTTTCTACATCTACAGCGGAAGCTGTATATATTGCTGCTGGCAGTTGCTGTGCACAAATTTTGTGGATGAAAAACCAATTGCTAGACTATGGTCTGCAAGTGGAAAGAATTCATATTTTCTGTGATAACACAAGTACAATTGCCATCACTGAGAATCCAGTACAACATTCAAGAACAAAGCACATAGACATCAAGTACCACTTCATAAGGGAACATGTAATGAATGGTATTGTGGAACTATATTTTGTTCCAAGTGAAATACAGCTTGCAGATATATTTACTAAGCCACTAGATGAATCCACCTTTTCAAGGTTGGTAAGTGAGTTAGGTATGCTTAATTACTCTTGAATCTTTTAAGATATTTTGCAAGTTGTAATGCAGCCAGAAATTTAATTGATTTTCAGTCCTGGATGAAGTTTTGGCTAAGTCAAAATTTACATCTCGACGGATGATCATTATCCATCGAGTTCGATCATCCGTCGGAATACAATTTTTTAATAAAATCAATTAAGTTTCTGGAATTTTTATAACTCGACGGATAACTGTCTTTCCTCATCCGTCGAATGGTCTAAATCTTAGCCGTTAATTTTCTAAACATTATCCATCGAGTATACTTACAGTTTGTAAGCATAACACGATGGATAATTGATGCAATTTTTATAGTTTATCTTTTTAAATGGCTACTTTGGGCAATTTTTATTGGTCACTTTATTTTACTTTATTATTTTTGATAGTTTTTCTTTGGGGATATAAAAGCACAATTCATTTTCATCTCTTTTCTTTTATCATTCTCAATTCATCTGCTCTAACTTCTTTCTTTCTCAAAAGCAATTACCCTCTCTCTCTGCAATTTTTACTCTCTAACAATGGCACCAGTCGTCAAAATCATATCTCAAACTGGCTTTATCTATGAGAAGAATAATTTCACGGCTCTAGTGAACAAGGGGATTCAACAGTCTGGCGACTACCACAAAATGATGGAATTTGTGCAAGGCTGTAATCTCAAATATGCCATGCTAGAGTCTCTCACTATCTACTGTGAGGTTGTGGAGGAAATATGGACGACTGCAGTGTACAACTCAACTGACAAGACCATCACTTTCACTATTAAAGGTAAGGAATTCTGTGTTAATAGTGACATTGTTAAAGCATGTTTTAGGATTCCTGATAATACTGTTTCTACTCCATACACAGACACTGATATTTTTAACATGTTAAACTCCATGGGTTATGCACTCACCATCTCTAAATTAAGTGAAATTAGGAGATTGGGTCTTAGGAAAGAATGGAGTTTCCTGTGTGATGTAGTTACTAAAGTATTTTCTGAAAAAATTAGCAACTTTGATTCTGTTAATATCTCCATGCTCAACATGCTTTACATGCTAGTAACTGATAAATACTTCAATTATAGTGATCTAGTCTTGTTTGAGTTGGGGTTTAAGTTAGGAGAGCTTAATAAAGGGGTAAGAGTGTTTATTATGCTAGATTTTTCATGATGCTTGCTAACCACCTCTCTGAGGACAGTGTACTTGAGAACCCAACCAACAAGTTAAACTATTGGGTTCATGTTAGGTCACACTTTCACTGTAGAGGGGGTGAATACAGTGTTTATTACAATCAAATCAAACTTCAAGAACTTATGTAACAGAAAACAAACTTTATTTAAACAATAAACTCTGTTACAATCTGGAACTGTTATCTCTCAGTGATGAACAAAATATCACGAGAGCTTCTAGAGTTATAATAAATAATATTCTCGATAATGATAACACCTCTAGTGTAAACTCTATTTCTGTGTTTATATACTACACAGTTACAAGATATTCGCTAATTGATATGGAATATAATTCTGCTTCCTAAAATATATCAATCAGATATCTTCTATTCCAAGTATTCCATTCTTCACGGAATTCCTTCTTCATGCATATCTCTTCTTATGTTTATCTTGATCTTCTTAACTTTAATCAGCTACTGTCCTTATCTGATCGTCCTTCAGCACTTAAGTTCTGATATCTATCTCCTGATAACATAAGTACTGATATCCCTTAAGTTCTGACTTCCAGTACCTTAAGTTCTGACTTCCAGTATAAGTACTGATCAGTTAAGTACTGATTTGTTCTGTTCAAATAAGATCTGAAATCTAAACATAAAACATATTAGCCATGACATTATCAAATATATCTAACAATCTCCCCCAACTTGTAAATTAACAAAATATACAAGTTTAACAGATATTTGATGATGTCAAAAACATTAAGTACAAATGCATGAGAAATAGACAAGATAACTACAACTTACAGTCCTTAAAGTTTTTACCAATTCAACTTCTGATAACAACTTCAACCTGTATAAATATCAGAATTTAAGCAGTTGTAGATCTTCGACTTGGCTTCATCATTTTCTGATCTCTCTGATGTCAGGAGTTGTTCTGAGATAATTCTTCAACAAACATTTCTCAGCATATCTGAGTTCATCAATCATTCTCCGTTTGACATCTTTAAGCTCTGCAGTATCTTCACCAGTTTGAAATATTGCAGCTCTGAGATCATTAATCTTTGCTTTTCTCAACTCCCGATCTAGTCTTATGACATAAGCTTTGTTAGACTCTAGATTGAATTCAAGCCCCTTAATACCAAGATATGTTCTGATCTGTGCAGTATTAGGCTTCATATCAACAATATCACCATTGTGATTTCTGTACTTTGGAACATATCTGCTGTCAGACTTAACAGAATAAAGTCTTTTCTGTCTCTGAATCTGTTCCTTTAAGTAGTTTGCAGCAGTCTCTGTTATTCTGTCATCCACTTGAAGTAAGAATAATACATGCTCCAATTCTTCAAAATACTTCAATGGAATGGCATTTTGTCTTATATGATAAACCCTACCATCTGTCATGAAATACAACATGATGTATTCTTTCAAGTAGGTATGGTAAACCATCTGTACAGATTCTAGTTGATTCAATCTCTCAGGAGTTGCTCCAATACCTGGTTCACTCAAGGAAGTTGGATCATCAGTAGTGTTGTGTACTCTTCTTGCATCAGCACTTCCCAATCCAGTTTTATCTCTAGCTTCCTTTCCAGTAACTACTCTTGCTTCAAAACCACTTAAAGTAGTCTTCAAAGATTGAGTCTGTTTTGCTTTAGTGAATCCTGGTAGGAGTGTTTTAGATTTATCTTCTGATATCAAGTTAACTTGAGCACTGTCAGAGGTTACTTGCTTCTTCTGAATATCAGAACTTACAATTTCTTGACTCTGAACAACTTGAGCCATGTCAGAGGTTGTTTTAAGAATTTTTCTTGAAGTCAGAGCAAGATTATGTTTTCCATCAGTAATTTCTTCTTCCTCAGGAGGTACATAAGGCTTGATAGGTTCACCAACCTTTTCTTTACCCTTGGATCTTGGATCTATCTGTGGTTGTGATCTAGCCAAAGTTTCTTCAGTATGTATCCTCTCTTTGATCACAATGCCTTTAGGTTTTGGAAGTAACTTTTTACCAGAAGCTTCAGATTTAGATGTGACTTTCTCTGATTTAAGTCTGGCTTCTTCTTCCTTTAAACTTTCCAAGTCCATCCCTGGATTTTCTTGAAGAAATAACTGTCTTGACATTTCCTCATCAAGATCTAGAAGTTCATCAGAACTTATCCTTTTACCAGCAGCAGAACTTATTCTTTTCCCAGTATCAGAACTTGTTCTGTGACTAGCTTGTCTTGATGTAAATCTTCTACCTTGACTATGACCACTACCCATTCCAGAGTTTCCTTGGTCATCTTTTCCATCATCCTTTCCTTCCAGTGACTTGTTGGTTTTGCATTTGGACTTAATTACCTTCTCCCCCTTTTTGGCATCAGCAGGTAATAAAAGAGAGATAAGTAGTTCCACTGAGGTCTGGATTTCAGTAAGTTGCGATTGCTGAGAAGCTTGATTTGTCAGAATTTGATCAATCTGAGCTTGTTGCTTCTCTTGATTTTTCTCAATATAAGCAACCCTGTCAATGGTAGGTTGGAAGAACTTTTTCTTATCAAGTTTCCAAACTTGTTCCTGTTTAATAAAGTTCTCCTGAATCTTGTGTAGCTCTGCATGAGTGTTGGAATGAAGACCTTGTAGATGTTTAGTACTCAATGCAGTGACTCTAAGCTGGGTTTTAAAATCATCAGAATTTAACATTTCATCAGCTTTAGTCAAGTGCTCAGCAAGATGTAAAGCATTTGGAACACATGAAACTGAGTTCCATTCCTTAGTCCACTCCTGTCCTGCAGGAGTTTCACTCCAAGGTACTGGTGCATCCCTGATAACAAACTCCTTTAGCAGTTCAGACTTAGGAAGAGTCAGTGGAGGAGTATGTCCTGAAGGACCTGCTGCATCAGCATCTACAGTTGTAGCAGCTTCACCAGTATCTCCAACATTTGCAGCATCAGAACTTAAAGAATCAGTATCTTCTGATAAGACAACTGTATGAGTAGCAATGGAGGCTTCAACATCCTCTAATTGCTGATCTGATACTAAGTTCTGATCAACAACCATATCCTGATGCTCACCTAAAATCTGATCATCATCTTGATGCAGAGAAGGTGTTAGTGATAACTCAGGAATTTGAACAGCATCAGTAACAGGTGTTGTGGAAGGATTATTTGCTGTTGGAGCTTCTAAGAAAAGTATTTCAGGCACAACCAAGTTCTGAATATCAATTTCAGCACTTGTGCCTGGATCAACAAGAGATAAAGAAGGTAAATTAGCCTTGTCAGATACAGGTTCCTGAAATGTAGTTGATGGAGAAGAAGTGACTGGAGCAAATTCCTTGTCTTGTGAGATCAGAGATTCCTGATCCCCTTCCTTAGCTGCTTCCTCCTCATCATCTGAAACTGGCCTCTGTGCCCTCTGTTTCTTGTACTTCCTTGTTGATTTGGATTCCTTGGGAGTTGCAGGAACAGTCATACGTCTAAGCCTCTTGAGAAGCCTAGAACCCCCAATTGCAGAATCCTTCTGAGAAGTTGCCTTCTCAGCTTCATTTATCATAGGTTCTGAAGAAGGAACCTGATCTTCAGAATCTGTTTCATCTCTCAAAGTAATCCTCCTCTTCTTCTGAGATGTTTGAGGAACAGTCTTTGTTTTCTTTGGCTTAGAGGATGTAGGCTTCACAGTAGGTGCTGAAGAAGAAGGTTGAGCAGTCTGTGAAGTGGAGAGATATGATTTGAGATAAGTTCTGAGGGTAGGTTGAGTAGAATGAGAGGTAGGGACTGAGGTTGATGGATTTTGGTTATGGTGAGTTGGTTGAACATTTGAGTAAACAGATTTGTAAGTAGCTGGATCAGCATTTACCAGAATCTGTTTCACAGACTGAGGAATCTGTAATTGTCTCACCATTGATTTCTTTGTGTCAGCATTTATCAGGTCGTTAAAGTACCTTTTTGCAACCTTAAAAGGTGGGGTTTGAGTGCTGACTAACTGGGGTTCAGCAGTACAATACGTATAAATAAGTTGACAGAATCTAGCAAAATAAACAACATCTCGATCCTCTGTCATCCTATCCCCAATAAAACCAATTATTCCAGTTGCAAAATCAAAATGAGTTTGATGGATAATAGCATACCCGATGTGCTGACTCAGAATTGGGATAGCATCATAATTAGAACATTTGTTCCCAAAAGCCTTGGTGATGCAATCGAAGAAGAAACTCCATTCTCTTCTGATATGAGCCCGTTTCAACTGTCCAAGTTTCGTAAGACTCTGTTCATATCCCAAATCAGTCATTAACCCCCGAAGTTCTGATTCCTCTGGTATAGAGAAGGTACAATCTTCTGGAAGATGTAATGCTCTTCGTACTGTACCAGGAGTGACTACATAGGAAGAATCACCCACTTGGAAGATAATACTGGGAGTTCCTCGTTTACCACCATCATCAAAAATTCCAGTCCTCCAGAACCGCAGAACTTGTTGACTTGAAAATAATTCAGGCTGAGTTAAGGCGTACCCAACCTCACTATGTGCAAGAAGATCTTGCACAAAATGCAATTCAGATGGAGCGTCAGCATGATCAAGAATTGCAGCATAGTTGTTTGGAACAAACTTTGCTCCATCAATGATTAAATCCTTTGGTGCCATGTGAAAAAATATTGAAATTCAAGTATGCCTGTTAGGTGTTTGAGATAATATCTGTATGAAAACAACGGAAATAGTAAAGTGAAGGAGAGTAAAAGTAAGAAGAGAGATAGAAGATGAAGAAATTAAAAAGATTAAAGAAATCTTCTCTCTGCTGTACTTATACAAAAGAAATATTACCGTTGGACACCTGTCAGACATGCAGTAATAACGGATAGTTACTGGGCTCGAGAAAACAGTAATCAAGACTTACCCATTTGCCGAGTTTCAAGGAAAAACTGTTCCATTTATCAAGGGAAACAATTCAAATTTTAACCCGTTATCACTGATTGGATTATTTTGCACTGCAACATTAATATTCTGAAAATGAATCATGTTAAAAATGACCGAGATAATTTCGATGAATAAGTGCTGACAAAGAATCAGAACTTAAATCAGAACTTAAGACAAAATTTAAATGGTCATCAGAATATCAAGCAGGATTTAACAACACAAGATAAAATAACTCAGAGACAAAATCTTGAAGTAAAAACAGTTTTCATTAATATATCAAGTCAATACATAGATGAAATAGAAATTACATCAATACAAGATTTTCCCTAAGCTTCTAATCCTAACGTCAACAGCTTTAGTCCTAGCTAAGAAGCCTGAAAAAGCTGAGGATGAAGAAGAACAGGAAGAAGACGAGATTAAGTCATCTTCCTCTTCCTATCTTCGACAAACAAGATAGCGAGTCGAATGATTCGCTCTTGCTGACGGATACGACGAAGGTGTAGGTCTCTTCGAACGGCCACCAGATCACGTTTGATAACCTCTGGAAATTGAATCCAGAGATTGTGAGGGATGTTGGTGATAGGGTAGGGAGTTGAAATTCCATTCAAAAAGACATGCACAGTCTCATCACCGTAATTGTAGAACCAGCCAAATTCAGCCATTTGCGATAGTAAATGAAAAACAAGACTGAATTTGTGATACAAGTGTGATGAGAAGACTAATGTGAAGTGGTTGTATATATAGGCATGAGAATGCCAAGAGACACAAAGATATTGAATGCAGACAGGTAGAATTAATTCTACCTCGTCTCCCTAGACTTTGAAAAAGAATAACAGTCATTGGAAAAGGAATGTGCACATGTAACAAGAGTAAACTGTTCAAGGACGAGTGCCATTATGTTTTAACCATAGACTATTAATCTTCCACTTCAACATTTCGAAATTGAGCTGAGACTGTTACCAAAATTTACTCACAGATAAGTCAAGTAAAGGGTTAGACTGAAAAGTCAGAACTTAGACCTATACCAGAACTTAACAGTCATCAGAACATAATGTCTTAACTCGAACAAGGAATATCTATCTTAGTAAATACTCATACAAGTTCTTAGTTATGAATGTCAGAACTTAATCATCAGAACGTGTAACTAGAACTTGTCCTCAGAATTTGTGCAGAAGTGACACAATGACTGTTTATCTAAAATAACATAGACCACCACAGAAATTTCATCATTCATATGGAGTGATGTGTGTGTGCATTAAGCTAAATAACAGACAAAGAGTAAAGTCTGATCTACTTCAGTACATCTTAGAAATAAGTCATAATTAAAATTTTGCTAAAGATCTGTCATTATCCTGAAACCTACTGATAAATGAGTTCATGCATGAGTTCACCTCTACTGTTTTTGTGCTAATTTTATGCATCTTTTGAAATTCTATTTTACAGAGGCTTCTCAGTGTAAGTGAGTCACGACTGTTTATTAGAATTTATGCTATTATCAGAGTATTTCTCCAGTAATCATAGAGTGTGAAAAGTCACCAAGAAAATATTTTGCTTTTCTAATGCATATTTACTTAATACCAGCAATGCACTTGGGTCGTCCCTTTCACATTTTTACTCTAGATCTCAAAGGAGTACCTGATATTATTCTTTGATTATTGTTCTTCTTCTTTTGATAAGTGAGGTTTATCAGCACTTAGTACATTCAGCAGTTTTACTAGAATCAGAACTTAAACAGATGAGTAGCATTATTCTAATTTGTGACTTAGTAATAAGATATACAAAGTAAACTTAACTAAGCTCAGTTATCAGAATTTGCTTGTGTCATAAGATTTCCACAGAAATAACTACTTCTTTCATGGGATCATTTGTTTATTGAAGACTAGTAGGTCAGTATCTAGCACAGTTATCCTCATAGGATAGAATAGTTACTGAAACAGACATATCACTTATCAGAGTTTAGACACATATATCAGACAACAGTCAGTACTTGAAGACATTTATCAATTAATGCACAGAATATACAAAGAGATTAGTTCTGTAAATACTGATCATAAAGTCTGATAACATAGAACAAGTTTAAGCAGATTTAGAGAAAGAACCTGAAATCATTCCAAGTTCATTTACCAATTTTGAAAAGGTAGCTTCACACAGTGGTTTTGTGAAGATATCTGCTACTTGTTGATCTGTGGGAACAAAATGCAATTCCACTGTACCTTCATCCACATGTTCCCTGATGAAATGGTACCTGATGCTGATGTGCTTTGTCATAGAGTGTTGAACTGGATTACCTGTCATAGCAATAGCACTTTGATTATCACAGTAAATAGGGATTTTGAAATATGTTAACCCATAATCCAGTAACTGATTCTTCATCCAGAGAATCTGTGCACAGCAGCTTCCTGCAGCAATATACTCTGCTTCTGCAGTTGATGTGGAAATTGACTTTTGTTTCTTGCTATACCAAGAAACCAATCTGCCTCCAAGAAATTGGCAGCTTCCACTTGTGCTTTTCCTGTCAATTTTGCAACCTGCAAAATCTGCATCTGAGTAACCTATTAATTTAAAATCTGATTCTCTAGGATACCATAATCCTAGATCAGCTGTTCCTTTAAGATACTTAAAGATTCTTTTTACAGCTGTTAAGTGAGGTTCTCTTGGATCTGCTTGAAATCTTGCACAAAGACAGGTAGCAAACATGATATCTGGTCTACTAGCAGTTAGATAGAGAAGTGAGCCAATCATACCTCTGTAATCAGTAATATCTACTGAATTACCAGTATCCTTATCCAGTTTTGTTGCAGTGGCCATGGGAGTGGATGCACTTGAACAGTCTTGCATTCCAAATTTTTTCAGCAAGTTTCTGGTGTACTTAGATTGACAAATAAAAGTTCCTTCTTCACTCTGCTTGACTTGAAGGCCCAGAAAATAACTAAGTTCTCCCATCATACTCATCTGATATCTTGACTGCATTAGATTTGCAAACTTTTTGCAAAGTTTGTCATTTGGAGACCCAAAAATGATATCATCAACATAAATCTGGATCAAAAGTAAGTCCTTGCCATGGTTGAGATAGAACAATGTTTTGTCAATAGTTCCTCTGTTGAATCCACTTTCCAGAAGAAACTGAGCTAAAGTCTCATACCATGCTCTAGGAGCTTGCTTAAGTCCATAAAGTGCTTTATCAAGCCTGTAGACATAATCTGGATGTTTGGAATCTACAAAGCCTGGAGGTTGTTCAACATATACTTCCTCTTCCAATTCTCCATTGAGAAAAGCACTTTTCACATCCATTTGAAAGACAGTAAACTTTTTGTGAGCAGCATAAGCCATGAATATCCTTATGGCTTCTAACCTAGCAACTGGAGAAAATGTTTCATCATAGTCAATTCCCTCCTGTTGAGAATATCCTTTTGCAACCAGCCTTGCCTTGTTCCTTACAATTATGCCATCACTGTCAGTTTTGTTTCTGAATACCCACTTTGTACCAACAACCGATCTATTCTTGGGTCTTGGCACTAAGGTCCAGACTTTGTTTCTTTCAAATTCATTCAACTCTTCCTGCATTGCTTGCACCCAATCAGCATCTTGAAGAGCTTCTTCCACTTTCTTTGGCTCAGACTGAGAGAGAAAAGAATTGTAAAGACATTCATTCGAAGTACCTGTTCTAGTTCTGACACCTGCCTCATGATTTCCAATTATTAAATCAGGTGTATGTGATTTTGTCCACTTCCTTGCAGATGGAAGATTTTCTCTAGAACTGGATGCTCCCCCATAATTCATGCTGTCTTCGATTTCATTTTCTGATGCTCCCCCTGAAACTATGCTCTCTGAGTTGGATCCTTCAGTATTTAGATTTTCAGCACTGTCAGTACTTGGCTTATCAGAACTTGACGAATCAGAATTTGACGAGCCAGATGTATGTTCTGATGCTTCTTGAGATGTGATAAAATCTTGAGTATGCTCCCCCTGCAATGGTGCATCTTCCTTTGACGCACCACAGTTTCAATAACATCAGAGTTTAATCCATCAGAATTTACAGTATCAGGACTTAGACTGTCAGGACTTGAGGTATCAGAATATGAATCTTCATTTTCAAATCTCAGCTTATCATGATCAATGCAATCTTCAAGTCCAGTGATCTTCTTGTCATCAAAAGAGACATTGATAGATTCCATGACCACTTTTGTTCTCAAATTATAGACTCTGAAGGCTTTTGTAGAAAGTGGATATCCTACAAAGATTCCCTCATCAGCTTTTAGATCAAACTTGGATAGCTGTTCAGGATGAGTCTTGAGAACAAAACACTTACATCCAAATACATGAAAGTATTTGAGATTTGGCTTCTTGTTCTTCACCATCTCATATGGTGTTTTTCCATGCTTGTTAATGAGTGTTGCATTTTGAGTAAAACAAGCAGTCTGCACAGCTTCAGCCCAAAAATAGGTTGGAAGCTTTGCTTCTTCAAGCATTGTTCGTGCAGCTTCAATTAGAGTTCTATTCTTCCTTTCAACAACTCCATTTTGCTGTGGAGTTCCAGGAGCAGAAAATTCCTGCTTTATTCCATGATTTTTGCAGAACTCTTCCATTATCAAATTCTTGAATTCAGTGCCATTATCACTCCTCAAAATTTTCACAGAATCTTTGATCAATTTATCCAGATGTTTGACATGATCAATCAGGATAGATGCAGTTTCACTTTTTGTGTGCAAGAAATACACCCATGTGTATCTGGTGAACTCATCTACTATGACCAACGCATATTTCTTCTTTGCAATAGACATGACATTCACTGGACCAAATAGATCAACATGAAGTAGATAGTAAGGCTCAAGAATTGATGATTCAGTCTTGCTCTTGAACGAAGATTTTCTTTGTTTAGCCTTCTGACATGAGTCACAAAGACCATCAGGAACAAACACTGATTTTGGCAGTCCTCTCACAAGATCTTTCTTGATCAGTTCATTTATCTTGTTGAAGTTTAAATGAGAGAGTTTCTTGTGCCAATTCCAGCTTTCTTCAGTTGAGGCTCTACTCACTAAACAGATTGCAGAACCATCAGAACTTGTTGAAAGCTTAGCTTCATAAATGTTACCACGCCTGAATCCCTTCAGAACAATTTTTCCTTTAGATTTACTAACTATTTCACAATGTTCTGCAAAGAAATCAACATGATAACCTCTGTCACAGATTTGACTTATACTCAGTAAGTTGTGTTTAAGTCCTGAGACCAGAGCTACATCTTTAATAATGACATTCCCAAGATTGATATTGCCATATCCCAAAGTTTTTCCAATGTTGCCATCTCCATAAGAAACACTTGGGCCAGCTTTCTCCACAAAGTCTGATAGCAGGGCCTTATTTCCAGTCATATGTCCTGAACATCCACTGTCCAGAACTAGAATATTTTTCCTGTTGCCCTGCAATCAAAAAGACCACTAATTATTAGTTTTAAGGACCCAGACTTGCTTGGATCCTTTGGCCTTTTTAGGTTTGTTAACATTTGCAGCGGATTTAACATCAGATTTTATGTTAACAGTTTTCTTATCAGACCTTATACTAGAAGGAACAACAGAAACTTTCTTTAAAGAAGGTTTTATTTGATAATAATCATAGTACAAACTATGATATTCCTTACAAGTATAAATGGAATGCCATAAACTACCACAATGAAAACAAGGATTTTGTGGTTTGTATCTAACAGACTGACTCTTAACTCCTGACTTTGTAGATAAGGAGTTAATATTCTTATTCTTCCTGCAAAAAGAAGCCAGATGGTTAGAACTTCCACAGTTATGACATGCTTTCCTAGGAGCATCAGGAACAGATTTATAGTTATTGCTTTTATTCACACCTTCTTTTCCATTCCTGTTTTTCCTAGGTGATTTTACCTTGTTTGCATCCTTAACATCTTTCAGCTTATGCTTAAGCTGCTTCTTCGTCATTAAGCCTATGTTAACTTCAGCTGTCTTTTCCTGTTTTAGTTTGTCAGAAGCTAATTCCTTTTTAACTTCTGATTTCTCATTTTCGGATTTTTCAGTTACAAACTTAACAGGTTTTAACTTCGGCTTTTGCTTATCAACAGGCTTAATTTCTACAGTTCCTTTTTCATTTTCTCCATAGCCTAAACCCTCTTTCCAGTTTCCACTGCTTAGCAAATTTTGAGTTGTTTTGCCAGAGTTAGTCCAAGTTCTGATAATCTCTCTCTCCTTTTCTAACTCAGTTTTTAGAGATTCATTCATTTTTAGCACTTCATCCCTAATATAAAAAGCATTATCTCTATCCTGCTGAGTTTGATGAAACATGACTAACTCTTTTTCTAAGAAATCATTTCTTTTCTTAAAAGCAAGATTTTCAGAAGTTAATCTTTCACATGTTAAAGTTTGATCTCTATAACTAACAAACATGGTTTTAAGATATCTTCTCAACTCATCAATATCATCAGTATGAAAAGCATAAGTAGTCTGAGGTACCTTTGTTTCAGCAGCTTCAGAACTGCTCTCAGAACTTGATTTATCAGCATTTGCCATCAATACATAGTTCTCCTCACTTTCAGAGTCTGAGGTGTCTGTCCAGCTTTTCTGCTTTGTGACAAGAGCTTTGCCTTTGTCATTCTTGGTCTTCTTGCAATCAGGAGATATGTGGCCTTTCTCACCACAATTATAACATTTAACATTAGCGTAATCTCCTCTGTCAGACTTTCCTCCTTTTCCTTCAGATCTTCTGAAATTCTTCTTATCAGAACTTATGCCTTTCCTGGAAAACATCTTTCCCTTCCTGAACTTCCTGTATGCAATCTTTGTGATTCCTTTCACCATAAGAGCACACAGCTTCATCATCTCCTCATCAGCATCAGTTTCAGGCAAGCTTTCAGAATCTGAGTCATCATCACTCTCAGAACTTGATGACTCAGTATCAGATTTTATGATAAGAGCTTTACCCTTATCTTTCTTTGAGGAAGGTGGTTTGGGGGATTCCTCTTCAACCTTGAGAGCAACTGTCCTTGACTTTCCTCCTTTTCTCTTGCTTCTTTGTTCCATCTCAAGTTCATGGGTCTTGAGCATTCCATAGATTTCATCAAGAGTTGTTTCATCAAGATTGTAGTTGTCTCTTATTGTTGTTGCCTTCAAATCCCAACATTCAGGAAGAGCTAACAGGAATTTGAGGTTTGTATCTTCAAGATCATACTCCTTATTTACTAATGACAAGTCATTCAAGAGTTTGACAAATCTATCATATACATCAGTCAATGACTCATTAGTCCTAGAGTCAAAGTGTTCATACTCTTGAGTGAGTATTGTCTTCCTGTTCTTCTTAACTGTTTCAGTTCCTTGACACCTTGTCTCCAGTGCATCCCATATCTCCTTAGCAGTCTTGCAGTTGATTACCCTGTTTGACATTACATTATCAATGGCACTATGCAATAAGTGACGTACCTTGGCATCCTTAGCAATAGATGCTATATCTTCAGCAGTGTAATCAGTCTTTTCCTTTGGTACGGTCATTGCTGCTTCACCTGCAACTACAACAGCGAGTTTGGTAGGTTTGTGAGGCCCTTCCCTGATTCTATCAAGGTATTCTGGATCTGTTGCTTCCAGAAACATGGTCATCCTTACCTTCCATATGGGATATTCAGATGGTCTCAATATGGGAACTCTGATAGTCTCATATCGACTCTGAGTTGATATCTTTGATGATTCCTCAGTTTTGGTAGGCTTAGTTGGAGTTTCTGTGTCAGACATGATTGTGTTTGGATCTTTAACTGTATGTGTGTTAACAGATAGCTCTGATACCACTTGTTAGGTCACACTTTCACTGTAGAGGGGGTGAATACAGTGTTTATTACAATCAAATCAAACTTCAAGAACTTATGTAACAGAAAACAAACTTTATTTAAACAATAAACTCTGTTACAATCTGGAACTGTTATCTCTCAGTGATGAACAAAATATCACGAGAGCTTCTAGAGTTATAATAAATAATATTCTCGATAATGATAACACCTCTAGTGTAAACTCTATTTCTGTGTTTATATACTACACAGTTACAAGATATTCGCTAATTGATATGGAATATAATTCTGCTTCCTAAAATATATCAATCAGATATCTTCTATTCCAAGTATTCCATTCTTCACGGAATTCCTTCTTCATGCATATCTCTTCTTATGTTTATCTTGATCTTCTTAACTTTAATCAGCTACTGTCCTTATCTGATCGTCCTTCAGCACTTAAGTTCTGATATCTATCTCCTGATAACATAAGTACTGATATCCCTTAAGTTCTGACTTCCAGTACCTTAAGTTCAGACTTCCAGTATAAGTACTGATCAGTTAAGTACTGATTTGTTCTGTTCAAATAAGATCTGAAATCTAAACATAAAACATATTAGCCATGACATTATCAAATATATCTAACAGTTCAAGAGATAAGAATTATTACAGATCTCAATAGAGCAGATCACCACAAAGAGGTGCCACTCTTTTACTTTCCAGTAATGGAGGCACCTCAGGTAAGTGAGGTAATTTCAACTATCCCTACTCTTCCAACCTCAAACACTTCTTTGTCTTCTAGTGTAGTAGTGGCATCTGTGTCAATGAACAGACAGATGCCTACCCAAGCTACCAAAACTAAAGTTTCAAAACCAAAGACAAAGAAAGCCCCCTCTGGTGTCTCTCAAAAGATGCCAGTTGTAAATTCCACTAAACACAAAGAGGGGAGTATGAAGGTGGGAAAGTCAGGTGAGGGACAGGGTAAAAATCAAAGAAGCCCTAAGGATAAGGATGGTGAGTATAGTGTACCCAAACCAAGCCACATCACAGTTTCCCAACAAACTGTGGTTGTTAATAAGGATAAAAGCTCAATTCTAGTTTCATCCTCCCAAAAGGATGTAACTACTGAAACAAGCTCTCAACCAGGAGCACAGAACAAAATGGGTAGGGACACAAGTTCACCACAAACCTACACAAGAAAGAAGAAAACTAAAACCCTTTGGGATGCACAGGGTACACACACAGTGCAAACTGGAGCTAAAGACCCAGTCACTGCACCATCTCAAAGTCAAATTGATGTGGCTCCAACAAATGTGGAGTCACAGCCAAAATCTGTATAAATTGAAACACCTCAAACTCCAAATTCTCCCACACACTCTTTGGATGTTAACATGATTCAAAAATTAGAACCATATTCTCCATCTTTAACTCTGTTGGAGAAGCCAAAAATCCATGCAAGTGAGCATCATCTTCTAGATGATTTGTTGGCTCACTTGCCATTTCTTTCTGAGACTGTTGAGACATCTGTGCCAAAATTTTCATCAATCTGCATAGAGTCCACAATAGTCTCCACTCCAAACTCATTCATTTCTACTCACTCGATGGATATTGTTCATCCGTCGAGTAGTGATTGTATCCCGACGGATGTGCCTAACAGGTCCGCCGGAAAGTCAAATTACTAACCCGATGGATATTTCTCATCCGTCGGGTGTCTCTGCATAACTTCAAAGTTCAAATATAGTTACAAGTGTAGATGACTTAGTAACTGCGCAATCACTATTACGATTGAGGGAAGGTAGTGACTTGAGTGAGATTCTGGGTTGCTCCCAGGAAAAAGGAGAGAAAAAGAGTGATCCAATGCTGTTCATTTCTTCAGGACTGGAAAAAGTGAGTGTGAGGAGTCCCACCTTAGATGGTGAAGGTGAGGGTGTGAGGGTAGGGAGCCAAGGTGAGACCTTGATGCAAGAAAAGAGAGATAATGAGAAAAATGTAGGTACTGGAGATATAAAGGTGGATGTCATTGTAAGTGAGTTAATGAATGTCCAGGATGCAAACAGGGAGGGACTATCTCAGCAAACTCAAGCTGTTATAGATTCCACCTCCTTAGATGCTGAGACATTTACTCACCCTGTTTCAGCCTATCAACTTCTAGCTGGACAGGGCAATGATAATGCGGGGAGAATGCTCAATTTGGTGCACACCACACAGTCAATGCAAAGAGCTAAGGATGCTATCACAGCTTTTCCCTCAACAACTGGTGATGTTGATTATGATACTGGTGGCTCAGAAGAATTCTTTGGAGGTGAGGGTGGAGATAGTGAAGAAGAGTCATTGGACATAGGGGGAAGTATGCCCTAGTTCCAGATCAAGCATTCCATCATGGGCCTTCTCCAAGAACTATGATGATCACCATTTCAAGACCACACTCATCCAACTTATTATCTAAACACAGTCTGCACTTCAATCAACCACAAATGCTAGCACAAAGAAGCTTTTGCAAGCACATCTTGCTTCTCTCCAACTACAACAAATCTCTGGCTACCAACAAAGTCAAAATGTCTCCCTCATTAAAAATGAAGTTGATCAACTTAAGAAAGACATCTCTGACAAGTTGGAAGCTAAACTTCCAGAAGCCACAATGCTTGACATTAAATGACAGCTCAGAAAAAACTCTGATCTTGCAACCAAGGTGGATTCCTTGGACAAAAGAATGGTTGCTATGGAAGCTTCTCTTACATCAATCCATCTATACCAAGCTCAAAAAACAGACTTACTTCAGAAACTGGTGGCTGCACAGACCTCCTCCTCTACTCAACTTGCTGATAACAAAAAGGGGGAGAAAGAGAGCTCTAGGAGTGAGGGGGAGCAAAAAGTGCTTAACATTCAAATGAGTAAAGCAATTATGCCAACAATTTCTTTCACAAAGCCACCAGCTAAAGATAGCTTTGATCTAATAAATGAAGCAGCGGCCACTTTGAGAGCAGCTGAGAAGAAGCAGTTTAGTCCAATCAACTGGGAGAAAATTGATGAAGGTATTCAAAAGAAATTTGGTCTAGCAAAGAAACCATAAAAAGCTGCCATTCATCACTCTCAAGTCAGGAAAATTTATGTGAATGATACGAGCATGAACTATCTGGAAAGAGGCCAGACATCCTGCATCAAATCCCCAAAGGCAGATATAATCATGAATCCAAAGGTGAACTATCAAAAATCTTCACTAAAGAACCCTTTGGACACAGTGTATGAGACACCAAAGCCTGATGAGAAGAAGCTGTTGGCCAGGTCTATAATATTCTACAAAGATCCTGCAGATTCAATTCTAAAGAGGAGAATTGCCAAGATTTTCAGAAATTGTAAGGAAATTTGTGTGGTGGCTAGACGCCCTCAATTTGTTGAATCAAAAAGGGAAGAAAAGGCAATATTGAAGTAAGAAAAGAAGCAAGCTGCTCTAGATGCCAAAAAGCTCAAACAAAAGAAGGAGCAAGCTGCTATCTTGGCCAAGTTGCAAGCTGTGAAACCCACACAACAAATTTCTGCTCAACCATCTGTAATTGTTGAATCTCAAGATCAAGTAGTGCAAGATGAACCTCCATAGACAAAAAACCAAGGTCAAGCAAAAAATCAAGAGAAAATTGGATTTCAGTGATGAGGAGATGGAAGAATACCTTCCCAAATAGTCTACTTCTACAACAACTCAAACATCCATGCCCTCTGTGGCATATGAAGAGTTTAAGATAGATCCATCCAATAATTTCCATGGTGAACCTATCATTCCAAAGGATGAGCCAATAGACTAGGATAGTCTACCAATTCCTGAACTCAATCTACCTCATTTCATGAAGCCAAAGAAAAAAAAACTAGAGCAGTCAAGAAAGTGAAGCCCTCAACTCTCAGATCCAAGTCCCTAACCAAAGCTCAAACCAAGGTCAACAAGGGAGATATCATGTACATCTGTGACATCAAGGAATTCTCTGATCTAAATCTATATCTAGATGAACTGGAAGTAATTAGAGGGATTGATGCTTACAGGAATCTACCTGAAAGGTTAGTATTCAAGTATAAGGGAGGAAAAGGGATATCATGGCCACTTCACAAGATTCTTCAAGAGAGCCAATCTGTACTGATAAAAGTTTATTCATCCTTCAAAAAGAACTTTGGATTCAATGTGACAGCTAGAAGATTAGTTCTAAAGAAGATTGAAGAACTGAGGAGTAATAGAGCCAAAGATGCACTCCCAAAGACTTTAACTATTCCTTAAACTGGGAGTAGAGTGCATCTAAGGCCCTACTGGATGATGGAATTCATGGATGATAAGGAATTTAGAAGATTCTTCAGATTAGAAGACCAGTTGAGCATCTCTAGCAATGAGACTCTTCTAGAAATGCAAGGAGTGCTAGATCTCTCAGAATCTGATGAACTTGAATTCCACAGACAACTCCAAAATCAAATAGAAGAAAACAACAGGAGGCTTGGGAAGAAATCCAGATAATCAAGGAAATAGATCAATTTGCTCAGACTAGAGGAGCACCTTGAAAATGATTGTGAGCAAATCTTTGTACACTTTGTCTTGTAAATTTTTAAGTAAATAATGCAGCACTTTTTAGTTTTATCTACAACCTTTTAAATCTGTATTTTTAGGGTGTTTCGTTATCATCAAGTTTCTCCTAATTTATGGCTAAAATTCTAGTAGGCATAAATTGGGGGAGATTGTTGGGAATATGTTGTGAACTTGATGATTACATTAACAAAACACCTTAGTAGATTTTACTTAGTGAAAAATGTAGCACTCGACGGATGATCAAATATAGGCCCGACGGATGACTCAATATAGTCCCGACGGATGATGATTTGACATCCATCGAGTGAGTAGCATATGTAACAATAAGTATTGTAACACATTCCTGTGAACAACTTTGTATAGATCTTGTAGTAGCATATGAGTCATGTTGACTATTATTAGATATGCAGAATAGGCTGATTAATTGTAAATATAAGATGTCTTATAATTTTGCATAAGTGAAATGAAGTCAAGTATCAAATAGCTACCCCACGGATGATCAACAAAGCTACAAGACGGATGATCAACAGGAAACCCGACGGATGACAAGCATGTACCCGACGGATGATCAATTCAAGCATCTGTTGACAGTGACAAGACAGTCACATGCGTTGGGTGTATACAAAAGGAATGCGGGAGCCTGTTTAACAGGAAATGAAGAACAAATTAGCATTATCATTTCCATGCAAGTTAAGAGGATTTTCAAAGATGCTGGAATAGAGTAGTAAAGCAGCGTGGAGTTTGACTTGATAGTTTTATTTTATTATCCTGTCTTATTACCATGTAAACTTGGTGATATAAAAACCAAGTGTAGCTAGTGAAACAAATAACTAAGCAAACACTTTTAGAAGAGAAATAAAAAAAGCTGTAACTGATAAGAATTTCTCTGTAGTTTGTTTTTTCACTTATAAAGCAGTTGTGAGACAATTTGTTCTTCACATAGTCCTTAAATCGATATATATATATATATATATATATATCTGGTGGATACTTTCAAATCTTTAGAAATGTTAATGGCTCTAGCATACTTGTTCAAATTTATGTAGATGGCATTATTTTTGGCTCTACTGATGAAAAACTTTGCAAAAAGTTTGCCAAATTGATGCAAAGTAAGTATGAAATGAGCATGATGGGAGAACTAACTTACTTTCTTGGTTTGTAAGTTAAGAAAGTTAGTGAAAAAATATTTATTAGTCAAACTAAATACATTTATGATCTTTTAAAGAAGTTTGAACTAATGGATTGCAAATCTGTAAAAACTCCCATGGCCACTGCAACTAAACTTGAATTAAACTCTACTAAAAAGTCTGTGGATATTTCAAGTTATAGAGGCATGGTTGGCTCACTTCTATACTTAACAACTAGCAGGCCAGATATAATATTTGCTACATGTCTTTGTGCTAGATTTCAGGCTGACCCTAGAGAATCTCATTTAATTGCTATAAAGAGAATTTTCAGATATCTCAAAGGTACACCAAAACTTGGCATTTGGTACCCTAGAGATTCTGGTTTTGATCTAACTGGTTATTCAGATGCAGATTATGCAGGTTGTAGAATTGATAGAAAAAGTACAACAAGAACCTGTCAATTTCCAGGAAACAAGCTTGTCCTGGTTCAGTAAAAAGCAAAATTTAGTTTCTACATCTACAGCGGAAGCTGTATATATTGCTGCTGGCAGTTGCTGTGCACAAATTTTGTGGATGAAAAACCAATTGCTAGACTATGGTCTGCAAGTGGAAAGAATTCATATTTTCTGTGATAACACAAGTACAATTGCCATCACTGAGAATCCAGTACAACATTCAAGAACAAAGCACATAGACATCAAGTACCACTTCATAAGGGAACATGTAATGAATGGTATTGTGGAACTATATTTTGTTCCAAGTGAAATACAGCTTGCAGATATATTTACTAAGCCACTAGATGAATCCACCTTTTCAAGGTTGGTAAGTGAGTTAGGTATGCTTAATTACTCTTGAATCTTTTAAGATATTTTGCAAGTTATAATGCAGCCAGAAATTTAATTGATTTTCAGTCCTGGATGAAGTTTTGGCTAAGTCAAAATTTACATCTCGACGGATGATCATTATCCATCGAGTTCGATCATCCGTCGGAATACAATTTTTTAATAAAATCAATTAAGTTTCTGGAATTTTTATAACTCGACGGATAACTGTCTTTCCTCATCCGTCGAATGGTCTAAATCTTAGCCGTTAATTTTCTAAACATTATCCATCGAGTATACTTACAGTTTGTAAGCATAACACGATGGATAATTGATGCAATTTTTATAGTTTATCTTTTTAAATGGCTACTTTGGGCAATTTTTATTGGTCACTTTATTTTACTTTATTATTTTTGATAGTTTTTCTTTGGGGATATAAAAGCACAATTCATTTTCATCTCTTTTCTTTTATCATTCTCAATTCATCTGCTCTAACTTCTTTCTTTCTCAAAAGCAATTACCCTCTCTCTCTGCAATTTTTACTCTCTAGCAATGGCACCAGTCGTCAAAATCATATCTCAAACTGGCTTTATCTATGAGAAGAATAATTTCACGGCTCTAGTGAACAAGGGGATTCAACAGTCTGGCGACTACCACAAAATGATGGAATTTGTGCAAGGCTGTAATCTCAAATATGCCATGCTAGAGTCTCTCACTATCTACTGTGAGGTTGTGGAGGAAATATGGACGACTGCAGTGTACAACTCAACTGACAAGACCATCACTTTCACTATTAAAGGTAAGGAATTCTGTGTTAATAGTGACATTGTTAAAGCATGTTTTAGGATTCCTGATAATACTGTTTCTACTCCATACACAGACACTGATATTTTTAACATGTTAAACTCCATGGGTTATGCACTCACCATCTCTAAATTAAGTGAAATTAGGAGATTGGGTCTTAGGAAAGAATGGAGTTTCCTGTGTGATGTAGTTACTAAAGTATTTTCTGAAAAAATTAGCAACTTTGATTCTGTTAATATCTCCATGCTCAACATGCTTTACATGCTAGTAACTGATAAATACTTCAATTATAGTGATCTAGTCTTGTTTGAGTTGGGGTTTAAGTTAGGAGAGCTTAATAAAGGGGTAAGAGTGTTTATTATGCTAGATTTTTCATGATGCTTGCTAACCACCTCTCTGAGGACAGTGTACTTGAGAACCCAACCAACAAGTTAAACTATTGGGTTCAAGAGATAAGAATTATTACAGATCTCAATAGAGCAGATCACCACAAAGAGGTGCCACTCTTTTACTTTCCAGTAATGGAGGCACCTCAGGTAAGTGAGGTAATTTCAACTATCCCTACTCTTCCAACCTCAAACACTTCTTTGTCTTCTAGTGTAGTAGTGGCATCTGTGTCAATGAACAGACAGATGCCTACCCAAGCTACCAAAACTAAAGTTTCAAAACCAAAGACAAAGAAAGCCCCCTCTGGTGTCTCTCAAAAGATGCCAGTTGTAAATTCCACTAAACACAAAGAGGGGAGTATGAAGGTGGGAAAGTCAGGTGAGGGACAGGGTAAAAATCAAAGAAGCCCTAAGGATAAGGATGGTGAGTATAGTGTACCCAAACCAAGCCACATCACAGTTTCCCAACAAACTGTGGTTGTTAATAAGGATAAAAGCTCAATTCTAGTTTCATCCTCCCAAAAGGATGTAACTACTGAAACAAGCTCTCAACCAGGAGCACAGAACAAAATGGGTAGGGACACAAGTTCACCACAAACCTACACAAGAAAGAAGAAAACTAAAACCCTTTGGGATGCACAGGGTACACACACAGTGCAAACTGGAGCTAAAGACCCAGTCACTGCACCATCTCAAAGTCAAATTGATGTGGCTCCAACAAATGTGGAGTCACAGCCAAAATCTGTATAAATTGAAACACCTCAAACTCCAAATTCTCCCACACACTCTTTGGATGTTAACATGATTCAAAAATTAGAACCATATTCTCCATCTTTAACTCTGTTGGAGAAGCCAAAAATCCATGCAAGTGAGCATCATCTTCTAGATGATTTGTTGGCTCACTTGCCATTTCTTTCTGAGACTGTTGAGACATCTGTGCCAAAATTTTCATCAATCTGCATAGAGTCCACAATAGTCTCCACTCCAAACTCATTCATTTCTACTCACTCGATGGATATTGTTCATCCGTCGAGTAGTGATTGTATCCCGACGGATGTGCCTAACAGCAGTCATCCGCCGGAAAGTCAAATTACTAACCCGATGGATATTTCTCATCCGTCGGGTGTCTCTGCATAACTTCAAAGTTCAAATATAGTTACAAGTGTAGATGACTTAGTAACTGCGCAATCACTATTAGGATTGAGGGAAGGTAGTGACTTGAGTGAGATTCTGGGTTGCTCCCAGGAAAAAGGAGAGAAAAAGAGTGATCCAATGCTGTTCATTTCTTCAGGACTGGAAAAAGTGAGTGTGAGGAGTCCCACCTTAGATGGTGAAGGTGAGGGTGTGAGGGTAGGGAGCCAAGGTGAGACCTTGATGCAAGAAAAGAGAGATAATGAGAAAAATGTAGGTACTGGAGATATAAAGGTGGATGTCATTGTAAGTGAGTTAATGAATGTCCAGGATGCAAACAGGGAGGGACTATCTCAGCAAACTCAAGCTGTTATAGATTCCACCTCCTTAGATGCTGAGACATTTACTCACCCTGTTTCAGCCTATCAACTTCTAGCTGGACAGGGCAATGATAATGCGGGGAGAAGGCTCAATTTGGTGCACACCACACAGTCAATGCAAAGAGCTAAGGATGCTATCACAGCTTTTCCCTCAACAACTGGTGATGTTGATTATGATACTGGTGGCTCAGAAGAATTCTTTGGAGGTGAGGGTGGAGATAGTGAAGAAGAGTCATTGGACATAGGGGGAAGTATGCCCTAGTTCCAGATCAAGCATTCCATCATGGGCCTTCTCCAAGAACTATGATGATCACCATTTCAAGACCACACTCATCCAACTTATTATCTAAACACAGTCTGCACTTCAATCAACCACAAATGCTAGCACAAAGAAGCTTTTGCAAGCACATCTTGCTTCTCTCCAACTACAACAAATATCTGGCTACCAACAAAGTCAAAATGTCCCCCTCATTAAAAATGAAGTTGATCAACTTAAGAAAGACATCTCTGACAAGTTGGAAGCTAAACTTCCAGAAGCCACAATGCTTGACATTAAATGACAGCTCAGGAAAAACTCTGATCTTGCAACCAAGGTGGATTCCTTGGACAAAAGAATGGTTGCTATGGAAGCTTCTCTTACATCAATCCATCTATACCAAGCTCAAAAAACAGACTTACTTCAGAAACTGGTGGCTGCACAGACCTCCTCCTCTACTCAACTTGCTGATAACAAAAAGGGGGAGAAAGAGAGCTCTAGGAGTGAGGGGGAGCAAAAAGTGCTTAACATTCAAATGAGTAAAGCAATTATGCCAACAATTTCTTTCACAAAGCCACCAGCTAAAGATAGCTTTGATCTAATAAATGAAGCAGCGGCCACTTTGAGAGCAGCTGAGAAGAAGCAGTTTAGTCCAATCAACTGGGAGAAAATTGATGAAGGTATTCAAAAGAAATTTGGTCTAGCAAAGAAACCATAAAAAGCTGCCATTCATCACTCTCAAGTCAGGAAAATTTATGTGAATGATACGAGCATGAACTATCTGGAAAGAGGCCAGACATCCTGCATCAAATCCCCAAAGGCAGATATAATCATGAATCCAAAGGTGAACTATCAAAAATCTTCACTAAAGAACCCTTTGGACACAGTGTATGAGACACCAAAGCCTGATGAGAAGAAGCTGTTGGCCAGGTCTATAATATTCTACAAAGATCCTGCAGATTCAATTCTAAAGAGGAGAATTGCCAAGATTTTCAGAAATTGTAAGGAAATTTGTGTGGTGGCTAGACGCCCTCAATTTGTTGAATCAAAAAGGGAAGAAAAGGCAATATTGAAGTAAGAAAAGAAGCAAGCTGCTCTAGATGCCAAAAAGCTCAAACAAAAGAAGGAGCAAGCTGCTATCTTGGCCAAGTTGCAAGCTGTGAAACCCACACAACAAATTTCTGCTCAACCATCTGTAATTGTTGAATCTCAAGATCAAGTAGTGCAAGATGAACCTCCATAGACAAAAAACCAAGGTCAAGCAAAAAATCAAGAGAAAATTGGATTTCAGTGATGAGGAGATGGAAGAATACCTTCCCAAATAGTCTACTTCTACAACAACTCAAACATCCATGCCCTCTGTGGCATATGAAGAGTTTAAGATAGATCCATCCAATAATTTCCATGGTGAACCTATCATTCCAAAGGATGAGCCAATAGACTAGGATAGTCTACCAATTCCTGAACTCAATCTACCTCATTTCATGAAGCCAAAGAAAAAAAAACTAGAGCAGTCAAGAAAGTGAAGCCCTCAACTCTCAGATCCAAGTCCCTAACCAAAGCTCAAACCAAGGTCAACAAGGGAGATATCATGTACATCTGTGACATCAAGGAATTCTCTGATCTAAATCTATATCTAGATGAACTGGAAGTAATTAGAGGGATTGATGCTTACAGGAATCTACCTGAAAGGTTAGTATTCAAGTATAAGGGAGGAAAAGGGATATCATGGCCACTTCACAAGATTCTTCAAGAGAGCCAATCTGTACTGATAAAAGTTTATTCATCCTTCAAAAAGAACTTTGGATTCAATGTGACAGCTAGAAGATTAGTTCTAAAGAAGATTGAAGAACTGAGGAGTAATAGAGCCAAAGATGCACTCCCAAAGACTTTAACTATTCCTTAAACTGGGAGTAGAGTGCATCTAAGGCCCTACTGGATGATGGAATTCATGGATGATAAGGAATTTAGAAGATTCTTCAGATTAGAAGACCAGTTGAGCATCTCTAGCAATGAGACTCTTCTAGAAATGCAAGGAGTGCTAGATCTCTCAGAATCTGATGAACTTGAATTCCACAGACAACTCCAAAATCAAATAGAAGAAAACAACAGGAGGCTTGGGAAGAAATCCAGATAATCAAGGAAATAGATCAATTTGCTCAGACTAGAGGAGCACCTTGAAAATGATTGTGAGCAAATCTTTGTACACTTTGTCTTGTAAATTTTTAAGTAAATAATGCAGCACTTTTTAGTTTTATCTACAACCTTTTAAATCTGTATTTTTAGGGTGTTTCGTTATCATCAAGTTTCTCCTAATTTATGGCTAAAATTCTAGTAGGCATAAATTGGGGGAGATTGTTGGGAATATGTTGTGAACTTGATGATTACATTAACAAAACACCTTAGTAGATTTTACTTCGTGAAAAATGTAGCACTCGACGGATGATCAAATATAGGCCCGACGGATGACTCAATATAGTCCCGACGGATGATGATTTGACATCCATCGAGTGAGTAGCATATGTAACAATAAGTATTGTAACACATTCCTGTGAACAACTTTGTATAGATCTTGTAGTAGCATATGAGTCATGTTGACTATTATTAGATATGCAGAATAGGCTGATTAATTGTAAATATAAGATGTCTTATAATTTTGCATAAGTGAAATGAAGTTAAGTGTCAAATAGCTACCCCACGGATGATCAACAAAGCTACAAGACGGATGATCAACAGGAAACCCGACGGATGACAAGCATGTACCCGACGGATGATCAATTCAAGCATCTGTTGACAGTGACAAGACAGTCACATGCGTTGGGTGTATACAAAAGGAATGCGGGAGCCTGTTTAACAGGAAATGAAGAACAAATTAGCATTATCATTTCCATGCAAGTTAAGAGGATTTTCAAAGATGCTGGAATAGAGTAGTAAAGCAGCGTGGAGTTTGACTTGATAGTTTTATTTTATTATCCTGTCTTATTACCATGTAAACTTGGTGATATAAAAACCAAGTGTAGCTAGTGAAACAAATAACTAAGCAAACACTTTTAGAAGAGAAATAAAAAAAGCTGTAACTGATAAGAATTTCTCTGTAGTTTGTTTTTTCACTTATAAAGCAGTTGTGAGACAATTTGTTCTTCACATAGTCCTTAAATCGATATATATATATATATATATATATATATCTGGTGGATACTTTCAAATCTTTAGAAATGTTAATGGCTCTAGCATACTTGTTCAAATTTATGTAGATGGCATTATTTTTGGCTCTACTGATGAAAAACTTTGCAAAAAGTTTGCCAAATTGATGCAAAGTAAGTATGAAATGAGCATGATGGGAGAACTAACTTACTTTCTTGGTTTGTAAGTTAAGAAAGTTAGTGAAGAAATATTTATTAGTCAAACTAAATACATTTATGATCTTTTAAAGAAGTTTGAACTAATGGATTGCAAATCTGTAAAAACTCCCATGGCCACTGCAACTAAACTTGAATTAAACTCTACTAAAAAGTCTGTGGATATTTCAAGTTATAGAGGCATGGTTGGCTCACTTCTATACTTAACAACTAGCAGGCCAGATATAATATTTGCTACATGTCTTTGTGCTAGATTTCAGGCTGACCCTAGAGAATCTCATTTAATTGCTATAAAGAGAATTTTCAGATATCTCAAAGGTACACCAAAACTTGGCATTTGGTACCCTAGAGATTCTGGTTTTGATCTAACTGGTTATTCAGATGCAGATTATGCAGGTTGTAGAATTGATAGAAAAAGTACAACAAGAACCTGTCAATTTCCAGGAAACAAGCTTGTCCTGGTTCAGTAAAAAGCAAAATTTAGTTTCTACATCTACAGCGGAAGCTGTATATATTGCTGCTGGCAGTTGCTGTGCACAAATTTTGTGGATGAAAAACCAATTGCTAGACTATGGTCTGCAAGTGGAAAGAATTCATATTTTCTGTGATAACACAAGTACAATTGCCATCACTGAGAATCCAGTACAACATTCAAGAACAAAGCACATAGACATCAAGTACCACTTCATAAGGGAACATGTAATGAATGGTATTGTGGAACTATATTTTGTTCCAAGTGAAATACAGCTTGCAGATATATTTACTAAGCCACTAGATGAATCCACCTTTTCAAGGTTGGTAAGTGAGTTAGGTATGCTTAATTACTCTTGAATCTTTTAAGATATTTTGCAAGTTGTAATGCAGCCAGAAATTTAATTGATTTTCAGTCCTGGATGAAGTTTTGGCTAAGTCAAAATTTACATCTCGACGGATGATCATTATCCATCGAGTTCGATCATCCGTCGGAATACAATTTTTTAATAAAATCAATTAAGTTTCTGGAATTTTTATAACTCGACGGATAACTGTCTTTCCTCATCCGTCGAATGGTCTAAATCTTAGCCGTTAATTTTCTAAACATTATCCATCGAGTATACTTACAGTTTGTAAGCATAACACGATGGATAATTGATGCAATTTTTATAGTTTATCTTTTTAAATGGCTACTTTGGGCAATTTTTATTGGTCACTTTATTTTACTTTATTATTTTTGATAGTTTTTCTTTGGGGATATAAAAGCATAATTCATTTTCATCTCTTTTCTTTTATCATTCTCAATTCATCTGCTCTAACTTCTTTCTTTCTCAAAAGCAATTACCCTCTCTCTCTGCAATTTTTACTCTCTAACAATGGCACCAGTCGTCAAAATCATATCTCAAACTGGCTTTATCTATGAGAAGAATAATTTCACGGCTCTAGTGAACAAGGGGATTCAACAGTCTGGCGACTACCACAAAATGATGGAATTTGTGCAAGGCTGTAATCTCAAATATGCCATGCTAGAGTCTCTCACTATCTACTGTGAGGTTGTGGAGGAAATATGGACGACTGCAGTGTACAACTCAACTGACAAGACCATCACTTTCACTATTAAAGGTAAGGAATTCTGTGTTAATAGTGATATTGTTAAAGCATGTTTTAGGATTCCTGATAATACTGTTTCTACTCCATACACAGACACTGATATTTTTAACATGTTAAACTCCATGGGTTATGCACTCACCATCTCTAAATTAAGTGAAATTAGGAGATTGGGTCTTAGGAAAGAATGGAGTTTCCTGTGTGATGTAGTTACTAAAGTATTTTCTGAAAAAATTAGCAACTTTGATTCTGTTAATATCTCCATGCTCAACATGCTTTACATGCTAGTAACTGATAAATACTTCAATTATAGTGATCTAGTCTTGTTTGAGTTGGGGTTTAAGTTAGGAGAGCTTAATAAAGGGGTAAGAGTGTTTATTATGCTAGATTTTTCATGATGCTTGCTAACCACCTCTCTGAGGACAGTGTACTTGAGAACCCAACCAACAAGTTAAACTATTGGGTTCAAGAGATAAGAATTATTACAGATCTCAATAGAGCAGATCACCACAAAGAGGTGCCACTCTTTTACTTTCCAGTAATGGAGGCACCTCAGGTAAGTGAGGTAATTTCAACTATCCCTACTCTTCCAACCTCAAACACTTCTTTGTCTTCTAGTGTAGTAGTGGCATCTGTGTCAATGAACAGACAGATGCCTACCCAAGCTACCAAAACTAAAGTTTCAAAACCAAAGACAAAGAAAGCCCCCTCTGGTGTCTCTCAAAAGATGCCAGTTGTAAATTCCACTAAACACAAAGAGGGGAGTATGAAGGTGGGAAAGTCAGGTGAGGGACAGGGTAAAAATCAAAGAAGCCCTAAGGATAAGGATGGTGAGTATAGTGTACCCAAACCAAGCCACATCACAGTTTCCCAACAAACTGTGGTTGTTAATAAGGATAAAAGCTCAATTCTAGTTTCATCCTCCCAAAAGGATGTAACTACTGAAACAAGCTCTCAACCAGGAGCACAGAACAAAATGGGTAGGGACACAAGTTCACCACAAACCTACACAAGAAAGAAGAAAACTAAAACCCTTTGGGATGCACAGGGTACACACACAGTGCAAACTGGAGCTAAAGACCCAGTCACTGCACCATCTCAAAGTCAAATTGATGTGGCTCCAACAAATGTGGAGTCACAGCCAAAATCTGTATAAATTGAAACACCTCAAACTCCAAATTCTCCCACACACTCTTTGGATGTTAACATGATTCAAAAATTAGAACCATATTCTCCATCTTTAACTCTGTTGGAGAAGCCAAAAATCCATGCAAGTGAGCATCATCTTCTAGATGATTTGTTGGCTCACTTGCCATTTCTTTCTGAGACTGTTGAGACATCTGTGCCAAAATTTTCATCAATCTGCATAGAGTCCACAATAGTCTCCACTCCAAACTCATTCATTTCTACTCACTCGATGGATATTGTTCATCCGTCGAGTAGTGATTGTATCCCGACGGATGTGCCTAACAGCAGTCATCCGTCGGAAAGTCAAATTACTAACCCGATGGATATTTCTCATCCGTCGGGTGTCTCTGCATAACTTCAAAGTTCAAATATAGTTACAAGTGTAGATGACTTAGTAACTGCGCAATCACTATTAGGATTGAGGGAAGGTAGTGACTTGAGTGAGATTCTGGGTTGCTCCCAGGAAAAAGGAGAGAAAAAGAGTGATCCAATGCTGTTCATTTCTTCAGGACTGGAAAAAGTGAGTGTGAGGAGTCCCACCTTAGATGGTGAAGGTGAGGGTGTGAGGGTAGGGAGCCAAGGTGAGACCTTGATGCAAGAAAAGAGAGATAATGAGAAAAATGTAGGTACTGGAGATATAAAGGTGGATGTCATTGTAAGTGAGTTAATGAATGTCCAGGATGCAAACAGGGAGGGACTATCTCAGCAAACTCAAGCTGTTATAGATTCCACCTCCTTAGATGCTGAGACATTTACTCACCCTGTTTCAGCCTATCAACTTCTAGCTGGACAGGGCAATGATAATGCGGGGAGAATGCTCAATTTGGTGCACACCACACAGTCAATGCAAAGAGCTAAGGATGCTATCACAGCTTTTCCCTCAACAACTGGTGATGTTGATTATGATACTGGTGGCTCAGAAGAATTCTTTGGAGGTGAGGGTGGAGATAGTGAAGAAGAGTCATTGGACATAGGGGGAAGTATGCCCTAGTTCCAGATCAAGCATTCCATCATGGGCCTTCTCCAAGAACTATGATGATCACCATTTCAAGACCACACTCATCCAACTTATTATCTAAACACAGTCTGCACTTCAATCAACCACAAATGCTAGCACAAAGAAGCTTTTGCAAGCACATCTTGCTTCTCTCCAACTACAACAAATCTCTGGCTACCAACAAAGTCAAAATGTCTCCCTCATTAAAAATGAAGTTGATCAACTTAAGAAAGACATCTCTGACAAGTTGGAAGCTAAACTTCCAGAAGCCACAATGCTTGACATTAAATGACAGCTCAGGAAAAACTCTGATCTTGCAACCAAGGTGGATTCCTTGGACAAAAGAATGGTTGCTATGAAAGCTTCTCTTACATCAATCCATCTATACCAAGCTCAAAAAACAGACTTACTTCAGAAACTGGTGGCTGCACAGACCTCCTCCTCTACTCAACTTGCTGATAATAAAAAGGGGGAGAAAGAGAGCTCTAGGAGTGAGGGGGAGCAAAAAGTGCTTAACATTCAAATGAGTAAAGCAATTATGCCAACAATTTCTTTCACAAAGCCACCAGCTAAAGATAGCTTTGATCTAATAAATGAAGTAGTGGCCACTTTGAGAGCAGCTGAGAAGAAGCAGTTTAGTCCAATCAACTGGGAGAAAATTGATGAAGGTATTCAAAAGAAATTTGGTCTAGCAAAGAAACCAGAAAAAGCTGCCATTCATCACTCTCAAGTCAGGAAAATTTATGTGAATGATACGAGCATGAACTATCTGGAAAGAGGCCAGACATCCTGCATCAAATCCCCAAAGGCAGATATAATCATGAATCCAAAGGTGAACTATCAAAAATCTTCACTAAAGAACCCTTTGGACACAGTGTATGAGACACCAAAGCCTGATGAGAAGAAGCTGTTGGCCAGGTCTATAATATTCTACAAAGATCCTGCAGATTCAATTCTAAAGAGGAGAATTGCCAAGATTTTCAGAAATTGTAAGGAAATTTGTGTGGTGGCTAGACGCCCTCAATTTGTTGAATCAAAAAGGGAAGAAAAGGCAATATTGAAGTAAGAAAAGAAGCAAGCTGCTCTAGATGCCAAAAAGCTCAAACAAAAGAAGGAGCAAGCTGCTATCTTGGCCAAGTTGCAAGCTGTGAAACCCACACAACAAATTTCTGCTCAACCATCTGTAATTGTTGAATCTCAAGATCAAGTAGTGCAAGATGAACCTCCATAGACAAAAAACCAAGGTCAAGCAAAAAATCAAGAGAAAATTGGATTTCAGTGATGAGGAGATGGAAGAATACCTTCCCAAATAGTCTACTTCTACAACAACTCAAACATCCATGCCCTCTGTGGCATATGAAGAGTTTAAGATAGATCCATCCAATAATTTCCATGGTGAACCTATCATTCCAAAGGATGAGCCAATAGACTAGGATAGTCTACCAATTCCTGAACTCAATCTACCTCATTTCATGAAGCCAAAGAAAAAAAAACTAGAGCAGTCAAGAAAGTGAAGCCCTTAACTCTCAGATCCAAGTCCCTAACCAAAGCTCAAACCAAGGTCAACAAGGGAGATATCATGTACATCTGTGACATCAAGGAATTCTCTGATCTAAATCTATATCTAGATGAACTGGAAGTAATTAGAGGGATTGATGCTTACAGGAATCTACCTGAAAGGTTAGTATTCAAGTATAAGGGAGGAAAAGGGATATCATGGCCACTTCACAAGATTCTTCAAGAGAGCCAATCTGTACTGATAAAAGTTTATTCATCCTTCAAAAAGAACTTTGGATTCAATGTGACAGCTAGAAGATTAGTTCTAAAGAAGATTGAAGAACTGAGGAGTAATAGAGCCAAAGATGCACTCCCAAAGACTTTAACTATTCCTTAAACTGGGAGTAGAGTGCATCTAAGGCCCTACTGGATGATGGAATTCATGGATGATAAGGAATTTAGAAGATTCTTCAGATTAGAAGACCAGTTGAGCATCTCTAGCAATGAGACTCTTCTAGAAATGCAAGGAGTGCTAGATCTCTCAGAATCTGATGAACTTGAATTCCACAGACAACTCCAAAATCAAATAGAAGAAAACAACAGGAGGCTTGGGAAGAAATCCAGATAATCAAGGAAATAGATCAATTTGCTCAGACTAGAGGAGCACCTTGAAAATGATTGTGAGCAAATCTTTGTACACTTTGTCTTGTAAATTTTTAAGTAAATAATGCAGCACTTTTTAGTTTTATCTACAACCTTTTAAATCTGTATTTTTAGGGTGTTTCGTTATCATCAAGTTTCTCCTAATTTATGGCTAAAATTCTAGTAGGCATAAATTGGGGGAGATTGTTGGGAATATGTTGTGAACTTGATGATTACATTAACAAAACACCTTAGTAGATTTTACTTCGTGAAAAATGTAGCACTCGACGGATGATCAAATATAGGCCCGACGGATGACTCAATATAGTCCCGACGGATGATGATTTGACATCCATCGAGTGAGTAGCATATGTAACAATAAGTATTGTAACACATTCCTGTGAACAACTTTGTATAGATCTTGTAGTAGCATATGAGTCATGTTGACTATTATTAGATATGCAGAATAGGCTGATTAATTGTAAATATAAGATGTCTTATAATTTTGCATAAGTGAAATGAAGTCAAGTGTCAAATAGCTACCCCACGGATGATCAACAAAGCTACAAGACGGATGATCAACAGGAAACCCGACGGATGACAAGCATGTACCCGACGGATGATCAATTCAAGCATCTGTTGACAGTGACAAGACAGTCACATGCGTTGGGTGTATACAAAAGGAATGCGGGAGCCTGTTTAATAGGAAATGAAGAACAAATTAGCATTATCATTTCCATGCAAGTTAAGAGGATTTTCAAAGATGCTGGAATAGAGTAGTAAAGCAGCGTGGAGTTTGACTTGATAGTTTTATTTTATTATCCTGTCTTATTACCATGTAAACTTGGTGATATAAAAACCAAGTGTAGCTAGTGAAACAAATAACTAAGCAAACAATTTTAGAAGAGAAATAGAAAAAGCTATAATTGTTAAGAGTTTCTCTGTAGTTTATTTGTTCACTTGTAAAGCAGCTGTGAGACAATTTGTTCTTCATAGAGTTCTTAAATCGATATATATATATATATCTATTGGATACTTTCAAATCCACCAAAAAGTTTTAAAAGCTTGTGTTTTTTATTACTTTGTGTTTTTTATTCACTTGACTTGTTATTCCGCACCTTGCAAATCAAAACACTTATATATATAGTTTATGTTAGAACATTTTATAGTTCAAGAAAAAGGTTACTAGCATTACTTTCAACCCCCCCTTCTGTAATTCTTGTTGCATTGTTAGGGACTAACACTATTTTCTAATTGATTCCGGGACGGAATCCTTTTTAGAGGGGAAGATTGTAATAACTCGAATTTTTGAGACCTTGTAAAAATGCTTAATGAATAGTAACCCTGACAGACGGGAAAAACGTATTAGCCCACACTATGTTGTGCGTGACAAATTGAGTTTCAGAGTTGATAACATGATTATATGTACCAAATGAGTGTATATAAACGCTATTAGTTTTCGAAGAAAATGAACTTTGAAAAATGACCGTATTTACGAACCATCAAAGATTACGGGAATCATAATATAATTACAAATTAAAAATCATATAGATTTATATCCAAGAATGATGCTTCAAAACATAAAGAATGTATACGAAAAGATTTACACCGCGAACCATTTACGAGAAATCATTATGAAAATGATTAAGCGACCGAGCAAACGTGTGAACGAATAAATAAATGACTCGAACCAAACAAACTAAACTAAATAACCAAGTCAAGGAAGTAATCATGGCTAGGTTACCAAATAGTAACCTAATCTAGGTATGGATGATCACCTAAGCTAGCAAATAGTAACCATGAATAGTGCAAGGGAGTACTTAGCTAGTAACCTAGCTTTGAATTTGTGCAAGCTAGAAAAAATATGTATTAGATATGCATATTTAGGATGATATATACAAACAAACACAATCTTTTAAGAGAAGCAACAAGAAGCATCAAAGAAATCTCTCTCTATCCCTCACCTTCTTTCCATTCGGCCCTCACCAAAAAGAAGAAGAAAATCAAATTCAAAACCCTAAGTTCTAGTCATGGAAAAAATCCCCCATTAATTTCCAAGCTTCATACATCCTAAACTAAGGTAAGATAAATTTTTAAGCTCATTTCATTGAGTTTTGATGGGTGAAATAAATTTAAGAAAGATAATAATGAATAGTATGAATATTAACTTTTCTTTGGTTTCTTGATTTTAATGGTTGATCTAGGTTCCAAAAACCCTACCAAACACTCTTAAGACTTCACCATCATCAAGAACACATCGCAGGCTTTCAATAAAGGTATAATTCTTTGACCCATCTTTATTTAAGTTTAAGTTCAAGAATCTTTTGAAACCTAGTTATAAACTTAGTTTTAGTGGTTGATTTGTTATAATCTTGATGTTTAGTTAATTAGTTCTAAGGTTGATGATTGTTGCCTCAAGAACATGATGTTATTGATAGGATTTAGAGTTGGGATGATGATTTGATGATCGTTGGTGGTAGTATAGAGATTTAAGACGTAAACGAAACTCGGATCATAATCGTAATCTCGCTAAAACGAACAATACACAACATTAAATTTCTGTAGAAAGTCCCGAAGGTATAAAATGTAGTTTCTTGAAAAATAACATGATTATGATAGACAATGTTATAAGGATCGTTTAAGTGCTTAAATTGCTTGATTACAATTTATGGATCAAAAGTTATGACCATTTTAATAAAAGTGAATTACGCGACAAAAACTGCTACAAAGTACGAACTTTGGAAATATAAATGATCTACATAAAAATATTCATAAATCATGAAATATTTACAGAGAGTAGTAAATAGAGTGTCTTAACTTCTATAAAAATTGTAAGTGAAAATAAGGATTTTTCAATTCTATAAAAATATCGGAACCAAGACCGCGCAATTAGAAAACCGTTAGAAATCATAAGTGGAGCCGACGATGAAAATGTAAATGGATTTAAGGTACTTCAAAAAGAAAGAGACCGTGACATGAATAAGTACTTAAAGGAATAATAAGGGTAAAATAAGTTGAGAGAACGAATAATAAGTAGCATATGAGTACGAGTCACCGTAAATAAGAATGGGATCTAACGAAACGGTTTATGTTTATGGTTATAGATTTCCGAGCGGACCCTAGAGCATTCTCCACCTCGAAATACCCATGAAAGTTTATGAACCCAAATCCATATACTGTTGTGTTGTGAAAATATTGTTTTATTAACTTTTGCACAAATGCCATACTTTCCATGATACTAAATATTTAAGTTTTCGCATATATATAGCGATGTTGTACGATATGTATATGTCGTAGAATGTTTAACGCCGCCATGATCGTGATGTATAATTATAAGACCGAGTGTCGGTCGGAGTTTTAAAATAAAAACTCGGGAATCATTCCGGTGATGTTTTGGACGATTAAAGTCCGAGTTATTTTATTCCAAGGGACTCGACGTCCACTTGCGAAATATTAAATACCTCAAACTTTATTAAAACGATTTCCAACAATCGTATTCCCTCAACTATATTTAATTACTCGAATAATGAATATTATTTCATTTATTCATTTAATATAGGAGAATTATTCTCAAATGATTATTTATTTTAAAGTCGATTAATTATTAAAGATTACTTTAATTATCTAAACATAAATTAGTTGAGGATATTATTTCAAATATTCTTTTAAAATATAATTATTTGAGGTTTAATTATTTAATAATTAGTATTTAATTATTAATTATTTATTAAATGATTTATATGATTTAAAAATCATAAAACCTGATTTAAAATACTTTCTGAAGCTCAGAAAATCATTCGAATAATTCCAGATCGTCGATGAATATTATCTCGACATATTTTAAATATTTTGAATATAGTTTCAAAAGAAACCCCCCTCATTTATTTATCTGTTGACAACGGTCAACTCACATTCTTAGTACTTCCTCCAAAAATTCTCAGAAGTACAGATATATATATATACATATCAGACGAGTTGTACATATCAACAAGCAAAACGCTTGGGGAACTTTGATATAGTTCGATGATTCCAAGTATATGCTAGGATTTCCTAAAGGATAAAGGAGGCGTAGGATCCAAGTACTTCGTGTATTGGGTAGACTGCCGGTACCATAGGAGATGGTACTATATGTACCTAAGGACCTGCGAAGTGTGTGTATACCCGAAATGAGGACACATAGCCCGTATGCGGCAAGGGTGATAACCGGAATACGAAGGTGTCTTCCTTTTACTAGTAGAAAAGGTTACTAATTGTCCGTAGTATGACTGATCATTGTATGCGGTAGTTCCAAGTGAATGTCCTATTCTTCCGGTTGGAATTATGATGCAATACCGTAACCCAAGCCTAGGTGCGGGGTTCACCATTAAGGTATTCGCAGGATAACAAATCCACTAAAGAATTATTTTCAAAAGAAGGTGTGTATCACCAAGGAAAACTATTTTTGAATAAAACCGGGCATTATAGCTCACACTTGTTTTCTTAAATTGACACAAAACAACAGTGAATCAAGATGCCTGTCATGAAACTCACAGCCAGGAAATGGGTAGGAAATGACCAGTTGTTCCGTAGGATGTTTGGTGTTGTACCTCAGGTAGATCGAATAAGCTGGATTGGTTTTTAGTTGTTTTTAGTCCGACTTATTTACAAGTATGACTTATGTAAGATAATAAATAAGAAACGAATATTTGGGTGACGGACTAACCTTATTTAAAGGTTATTTCCACGGTAAGACTTAATTACTTTTGGGTTGTAATAATTATCACTTTGTGGATTGATTTACTCTAGTAATGAATGGTTCGTTTCTAAGACAATAACCTATAAGTGTGTGTGTGAGATAAGTGTGGGGTCCTAAAGGTATGAGTATTTATATATTGTGATACGAGATAAGTGTTATATAGCATTCAAGATGGCGTGGCCTCCTAGATCCCTGACCCCGGATTTTGGGGCGCTATAAATACCATTAAGTAGATTTATGTCTTGGACTTTATGATTTAAAGTAGAAATAATAAATGTGGGAAAGACAATTTCCTTACCCCTTGTGGCCAAGGGCATTGTGAGCCTTGTGCTGAGTTCTTCCAGGATTAATAGCCCTACATTAATGTGCCTGTTATGAGCCATGGAGAACACCGGATTTTGAACCACACTGGATAAGTTGTCATACTCAGTCTTCCTGCAGGTGAAGGCTCTCACTATGGAATCAAACAGGAATGACCATTCCCTCCTCAGATGCTTCTTGTTCAGGCTAGCAAGGTTGATCCTTTCATTGTAATTTATGAAGTCCATAAATTCAGCTAGCTCCTATTGTGTTAGTACCTCCACCATGCTATTAGTAGGGATTCACATGGCCTTATTGACATCATCCTCATTAAACTCCACTTGTTGGCCTTGGATTGAGCAGTTTACCACCAAAGATGTAGATTGATGCCATTGGAAATGTATAAATTTGAGTGGGTAAGAGATTTGAGAGAGAAAGAGCTCGAAATGAGAGAGAACGGTTAAGGTTTTGCAAAAATTAGGTCAATTGAGATCTCGAAAGCATAAAGAGGGGTTATGTCGAGATGTCTGGGTATTTATAGAGAAAGGCAAGTGACTTATCGAGAAGTAGGAATAAATTTTTGGGATTTGCTTATCGAGTTGTCATGTGAGAGAATAAATACATATCGATATGTCACTTTCATGATTCTTATCGAGAACTAGACAATGACTTATCGAGATGTCAAATAAATACCCAGTTTTTACTGAATGGACTAAATTTTTCCAAATTTTATTTGAATAAATCAAAACAAAATTAGAATGATTTTATGTCAAAAGTATTTTACTAAAATAATTTATTAAATTAAATTATTCTAGTTCTAAATTATCAAGAAGTCTAAAATGGATACTTGTAGGGAACTCTATGAATTAACATATGTCAAGATCTCTACAAGACTTATCGAGAAGTCATAATGAGACTTTTCGACAAGTCCTTCGAGAAGTCCTGGAAAAGACTTATCGAGAACTCTATCAAGAAGTCTCAAAATGACTTGTCGAGAAGTCTATTAGACTTATCGAGTACTCGGTTCTCTATATACTTTTGCTCTTGTTGATTTTGTCTTATACTAATTTCACATATTGAAAATGTAAATTAAAATTAAGACAGTTTTTCTTAGAATTTTTTAAAAAATCCAAGTTGAACTTTGAATTTTGAAAAATAAATATACAGAAAATTCTGAAATATTTGTAACTCATATTCCAGTTAATTTCCAATTAAATCAAATTTCTTTTGATTCACTAGAAATTAATATGCTGTAACATATTAGCTGAGTTCTTGCCTTTAGGATGAAGAATTTAACATTCCAATTTCACCAACAAGTCTAGTGAAATTTGCTTCATCCAAAGGTTTAGTGAAAATGTCAGCTAATTCTTTTTCTGTTGGAACAAAAATGAGCTCAATAGTACCATTTGCAACATGTTCTCTAATAAAATGGTACCTTACATCAATGTTCTTAGTTATAGAATGATTAACTGGATTAACAACAATAGATATAGCACTACTATTGTCACGCATAATTGGAATTTTGTGTAACACTAGGCCATAATCCATTAGTTGATTTCTAATTCAAAGCACTTGAGCACAAAAACTTCCAGCAGCTATGTATTCAGCCTCAGTTATGAAAGTTGATACAGATTGTTGTTTCTTACTGTACCAAGATACAAGTATTTGACCAAAAATTGACAGCTTCCACTAGTACTCTTTCTGTCAACTCGGCATCCGGCAAATCTGCATCTGTGTATCCAATGACTTCAAATCTAGTTCCCTTAGGATACCACAATCCCAAGTTTGGTGTTCCCTTCAAGTATCTGAAAATTCTCTTCACAGCCATCAAATGTGATTTCTTTGGATTGGATTGAAATCTTGCACACAGACATGTTGCAAACATAATGTCTGGTCTAGTAGCAGTCAAATATAGCAAAGATCCAGTCATTCATCTACAACCTTAAATATCTACACTTTTTCCTTTCTTATCTTCATCCAACTTTGTAGATGTAGACATAGGTGTTGATGCAGGTGAACAATCAACCATTCCAAATTTCTTCAATAAATCTTTAACATACTTGGTTTGGCTGATAAAGATTCCATCACTTCTTTGGCTGACTTGGAGTCCAAGAAAGTAAATTTCTTCTCTCATATTAACTCTGCATGAGTCTTGAGAATCTTTGACATAATTTTTTATTTATAGAATAAAAAATGATATCATCCACATAGATTTGAACTAGGATCATATGACCACCATGTTGCTTGTAGAATATAGTCTTGTCAATTGTTCCTTTAGTGAACCCATGTTTGAGCAGAAATTCTGACAATATGTCATACCAAGCTCTAGGTGCTTGCTTTGATCCATAGAGAGCCTTGAGTAGTTGGTAGACAAAAACTGAAAATTCTGGATCTTCAAAGCCAGGTGGCTGTTGCACAAAACCCTCTTCTTCCAACTCACCATTGAGGTATGCACTCTTTACATCCATTTGTTACACTTTAAAATTTGAGTGTGCAGCAAATGCAAGAAAGATTCTTATTGCTTCAAGTCTTGCAACTGGATCAAAAGTTTCATCATAATCAATTCTTTCTTCCTGTGAGTAGCCTTTTACTACCAACCTTGCTTTGTTTCTTGTTATAATTCCATTTTCATCCATTTTGTTCCTGTACACCCACTTTGTTCCAATTATGCTTCTATTCTTTGGTGCAGGAACCAACTTCTAAACTTTATTTCTTTCAAATTAATTTAGCTCTTCTTGCATGGCAGATATCCAGTCAGGATTAAGTGGAGCTTCCTCGATTTTCTTAGGCTCAATTTGTGAAAGAAAGCATGCATGTAGACATTTATTTGTAGTTGCACTTCTAATCCTCACCTCAACATTTGGATCACTAATAATTGCATCTCTTGTGTGACTCCTATCCCATTTTCTGGTGTGATTTTGTTGACTTGAATTTTCTGCATTTTCTTCACCATTGGCATGACTTGCAGAACTTTCTCCTCTTTCTCCCCCTAATTTGTGCTATCAAATTCAGGTGTATGAGATGAGTTTTCATTCTCATGATTAACTTGCTCAGTTGACTCTTCATTCATTCCGTTGCTTGTGTTGATCTCAGCTTCATCTTCAGAATCACTATCAATGTTGAGATTTCAAACTTAAGGGCTTCAACTTCATTTTCATCAAGGCATTCCAAGCCAGGACACTTGTCATCATCAAAAGTCACATATGTGCTTTCTATAATTTTCATTTGTTCAAGCACATAAACTATGTAGGCAGTTCTTTCCAATCAATATCCCAGAAAAATTGTTTCAAAAACTTTAGAGTCAAATTTTCCCACATATTTAGAGTTGTCTTTTAGAAGAAAACACTTGCTTCCAAACATATGCAGATGCTTCACAGTAGGCTTTCTTTTTGATAAGATTGAGTAGGGTGACTTTCCAATATTTTTGTTGATGAGATATCTGTTTTGAGTGTAGCATGCAATATTGACAACTTCTTCCTAAAAATTTATTGGCAAATTGGCATCTTGCAGCATTGTTCTAGCAGCCTCAACTAGAGTTCTATTCTTCCTTTCAACTACCCCATTTTGATGAGGTGTTCTTGCAGCTGAAAACTCCTGAACAATTTCCTTGTCTTTGCAGAATTCATTTAATATTGCATTCCTGAATTATGTGCCATTGTCACTCCTCAATCTCTATACATAATTTTGATCTTCATCCTGCTTCTCAATTTTCTTGATGTGTTCAATAATGATGTATGGAGTTTCATCCTTTGAATACATAAACTCTACTCATGTGTGTCTTGAGTAGTCATCCGCCATCACAAGTGCATATTTCTTTCTAGAAATTGGTAAGACATTCACTGGTCCAAACAGATCCATATGAATAAGTTGCAGTGGTGCATTTATGGAATTCACAATTTTGCTTTGAGACTAGACCTTTTTATTTTGCCTTTTTGACAAGCCTCACGACTTCATCTTGAGAAAATTCCAGATTTGGCATGTCTCTCAATAATTCCTTTTTAACCAAGATATTAATTACTTTGTAGTTCAGGTGAAAGAGTTTTTTGTGCCACATCATGATTTGCTCAATAGATGCCTTAGTGTAGAAGCAACATATACCATCCTTATTTGCTGAGTATAAATCTGCAACAAACAAGCTTCCCTTTCTTGCTCCTTTCAAAGAAACTTCACCAGTCTTTTTGCTAATAATTGAGTAGTCTCATTTGTCAAATGAAACCTTTAATCATCTATCTGTGAATTGACTGATGTTAGAAGAAATTGATGATAACAGTATATAAGACTATCAGAGTTTATTATCAGTATTTGATATCTAAATTTACTAAAGGTGACGTGATCAGTATCTGTGTATCAGTATTTGATGATCAGCATTTGATGATTAGTACTTAAGTCACAACAGTAGATAAAAAGAAAAAAAGGGATTGTAGAATTCAAGGCGGTGAAGGACTTTACTTACAGAAGCAATAATACATGGAATATAGTAGGTTTATTTATTATAATAGAATAGGATTCCTTATTGATTGTGTAATTGTGCACTATATAAGCACATATTAGGTTTACACTATATGTGTTACGAATTGATATATCTCTCTGATAACCTAGCAGCTCTCAAGGATAATTGTTTATCCTTTGAGAGAGTACTTTTGTAATCAGTTTATATCTGTTAATATAAAAGTTGTTGATTCTGTTAACTGTTATTGATTTGTTTGTATAAACTGTATTCACCCCCTCTCTATAGTTGTATTACGGACCTAAAAATTGGTATCAGAGCTTGTTGTTGATATACAAATAGTTTAAGATCTGAAAATCAATCTTTAATGGCAGAAAAAGAACTATAACAGAATCCACCACCACCACCACCCGACACACCACAGATCAATAATAATATGAGTAGGTATGAAGACATCAAGGTTCCAATCCTAAAGATACATGAATATCCAATCTGGAAGGATAAGATGGCCATGTGTTTGGAAGCTACAGATCCAGAATATCTAAGCAGGATGTATGATGGTCCTCATAGGCCAATGGAGTTGGTAGTAGCAGTTGCTGGACAAGATGAAAAGATGGTTGATAAACCAAAGAAGGACTATACTGCAGAGGATCTATCATCAATCATGAAGGATGCAAAAGTAAGACATATCCTACATAACAGTCTTGATAGTGTTATGTCCAATAGGGTTATTGGATGTAAAACATCAAAGGAAATTTGGGATGCTTTTTAAGTAAAGTGTCAAGGTACTACTGCTACCAAGAAAAATAGGAGGACAGTACTTACTCATGAATATGATCACTTTGACTCAAGAGACAATGAGTCCTTAACTGAGATATATGATAGATTTCAAAAGCTGTTGAATGACTTATCTCTTGTCAACAAGGAATATGACACAGCGAAGGGATAATTATGAACTTGAAGAAATATCTCTAGATGAGATCTATGTCATGTTGAAGAGTCATAAACTAGAGATGGAGCAAAGAAGCAAGAGAAGGAATCAAAGTCTGGAAAATATGACAAGTCAAAAGAAATGTGCTACAATTGTGATAGAATTGGACACTTTGCAGCTGACTACAGAAAACGAAAAGCTGAGAAAAAATAAGCCTTGTTCATAAAGAAGAAAAACTGGGATGATTCATCAGATTCAGATGATGGTGTTAACTATACTCTCATGGAAAATACTGAAACTGAGGTTGACACTGCTGAATTAAAGGCACCTCAAACCACACTTGCTTTTGATACTAATGATATCTATGAATTAAGATTGTTTCTTAAATCTCTGCATGTTAGTTATAGGGATCAAACTTTAGAGAACAATAGAATTAAGAGTGAAAACTATGAGTTAAAGAAGAGGAATGATCACCTAGAAATTGAGTTACTTTCTATGCTAAAAATTCAAGAAGAAAGAGATGATGTTGTTTATGTTAAATAAAGACTGTTAGAAAAGCATGCTTATCTAGAAAAAGAGTTAGCTAAAGAAAGATAAGTCATTAAGCTTTGGACTAACTCAGGAAAAACAACTCAGGAAATTTTAGAAAATGGTTGTTGGAGATCTGGATTAGGATATGCAAATAGATCTAATTCTGATAAGAAAAATGGAAAAGTAACTAAGAAGGTTAAACCAACAAATACTGATCATAAGGTTATACTGAACAAAGTTCGGCTGAAACCCATAGAGTATAATTCAAGTGTTGATGCTGCTAAGTCAATTCATGAGGTAGGTTCAACCTCAGCACCTAAATCAAACTTAAATACTGATAAGAGTGAACAAGTTCACAAAAGATCAGTAAATATTGGTTTAATGACTCAGAAACAACTTAAGCAAAAGCTGAAGGAACTAAATATGAAATACAGGGAGAAAAATCCTAGGAAAAACGAGAATGGTAAAGTAGATTTTAATGAAAATGGTACTTATAAAACTATTCCCAATGCACCTAAAAAGACATGTTTGGACTGTGGTAATACTAATCATCTTGCTAATTTTTTCAGGAAGACTAAGGAGATAAATATTGTTCCTCCCAAATTAGAGTTTATGTATAGAACAGTTAGATATAAACTACATAATCCTTGTTTTCATTGTGGTAGTGTTTGGAACTCTACTTATACATTTAAAGAGTATCACAATTTATATTATGATTATTATGAACCGAAACCCTCTTTAAATAAAGCAAAAGCTATTTCTACATGTGTAAATACTGATAGTAACAATTTTAACATAAACTCTGATGTAAAGTCTTATGCTGCATATGTTAATAAACTTAAAAGGCCAAAGGATCCAAGCAAGTCTGGGTCCTTAAAAATACTATTTTGATTTAAATACTGATTGCAGGGTAACATGAGAAATTCTCTAGTCTTGGACAGTGGATGTTCAGGACACATGACTGGTTATAAATCTCTGCTATCAGAGTCTAAGGAGAAGGCTGACCCAAGTGTTTCTTATGGAGATGAAAACTTAGGAAAAATCTTGGGATATGGAAAAATCAAAATTGGGAATGTCATCATTGAAAATATAGTTCTGGTTGCAGGACTCAAGCATAATTTGATCAGTGTGAATCAAATTTGTGCCAGAGGTTACCATGTGAATTTTTATGAAGAACATTGTGAAATTGTCAGTAAGTCTGATGGAAAGATTGCAATGATTGGTGTAAGACATGGTAACTTATATGAAGCCAGGGTCTCCACAAATACTGATGGATCAAAAGTTTGTCTACTTAGTAGAGCATCTGTGGAAGACACCTGGAACTGGCATAAAAGACTTTCTTATCTCAATTTCAATAATATTAATGAACTTGTGATGAAAGATCTTGTAAGAGGATTGCCCAATGCAGTATTTACTCCTGATGGCTTATGTGACTCATGCTAGAAAGCCAGGAAAAGGAAAATATCTTTCAAGAGTAAAACTGAATCCTCTATTCTTGAATTATATCATCTACTCCATATTGATCTTTTTGGTCCAGTCAATGTAATGTCAATTTCCAAGAAGAAGTATGTATTTGTAATTGTTGATGAATATACAAGATACACATGGGTGTATTTTCTGCACACCAAGGATAAATCTCCATCCATTCTTCTTGATCATGTGAGACAACTGGAAAAAAGGATTAACATACAAAGTGAAGCTCATTAGAAGTGATAATGGAACTGAATTTAAGAACAGTACTATGTAAGAGTTCTACAAATACAAGGGAATACAATATGAATTTTCTACCCCTGTAAATCCATAACAAAATGGAGTTGTTTAAAGAAAGAATAGAACTCTCATAGAAGCTGCAAGAACCATGCTAGAAGAAGCAAAATTGCTTACCAACTTCTGTGCTGAGGCTGTACAAACTGCTTGCTTCACACAAAATGCAACATTGATCAACAAGCATGGAAAACACCATTTGAGATGGTGAAGGGAAAGAAGCCAAATTTGAAGCATTTTCACATTTTTGGATGCAAGTGTTTTATTCTCAAAACTCATCTAGAACAACTTACTAAATTTGATCTAAAAAAATTTGATCTAAAAGTTGATGAAGGCATTTTTGTTGGGTATCCACTTTCAACAAAAGCTTTCATAGTATATAATCTGAAAAAAAGACAGTCATGGAATCTATTCATGTATCTTTTGATGACAAGAGAATCACAAGTCTAGAAGATGCAGATGACCATGATGAGTTGAGATTTGAAAATGATGTACCATATGTTGAACAGTTAAATCCTGATATACTGACAAATCCTAATATAGTAAATCCTGATATCACTCTAAACTCTGATTATCCACATTACAGTGGAAATTCTGAAAATACTGTAGTACATGTTGAAGGGGAACAACATGATTCAAATCCAGAGTCTTCTATAAGTGATTGAACTCAAGGAACACCAGTAAATAATTCATCGGACTCTGATTCCTCAAATACTGATGGATTAAATACTGATAGCACTGGAAATACTGATTCGGGGGGAGCATCATAAAATGATAGTGGTACAAGTCAAAAAAATATTATTGAGTTTATGGATCAAGGGAGAGGTTCTGCTTCAAGAAGTCAACTCCCATCTGCAAGAAAATGGTTTAAGTCACACACACCTGACTTAATCATTGGAAATCCTGTAGTGGTGTAAGAACCCGAAAAGCCTCTCAAAATGAATGTCTCTACCATTCTTTTCTATCTCAAACTGAACCAAAGAAAGTGGAAGAAGCTCTTCAAGATGCTGACTGGGTTACAGCAATGCAAGAGGAGCTAAATAAATTTAAAAGGAACAAAGTCTGGACTCTTATTCCAAAACCAAAGAACAGATCAGCTGTTGGCACAAAGTGGGTGTTCAGAAAAAAAACTAATAGTGAGGGCATCATTACAAGAAATAAAGCAAGATTGATTTCAAATGGCCATTCACAGCAAGAAGGCATTGATTATGATGAGACTTTTACTCCAGTTGCAAGGCTTGAGGTAATCAGAATCTTTCTAGCCTATGCTGCTCACATGAAATTTAAAGTGTTCCAAATGGATGTGAAAAGTGCATTTCTTAATGGTGAACTTAAAGAGGAAGTTTATGTTTAACAACCTCTAGGGTTCATTGATCCAAAATATCCTGATCATGTCTATAATATGGATAAAACACTCTATGGACTAAAACAAGCTCCAAGGGCCTGGTATGAAACACTTGCTCTATTTCTATTAGAAAGTGGTTTCACAATAGGTACAATTGACAAAACTTTATTTTATAAATACCATGGTAAAGACTTGTTGTTAGTTCAGATATGTGTTGATGATATCATTTTTGGTTCTACTAATGATAAACTTTTTGAGAGGTTTGCAAAGCTAATGCAGTCAAGATATCAAATGAGTATGATGGGAGAATTGAGTTATTTTCTGGGTTTACAAGTAAAACAGACTGATGAAGGGATCTTCATAAATCAATCCAAATACACTAGAAATTTTCTCAAAAGATTTAGAATGCAAGACAGTTCAACTACAATAACTCCAATGGCTACTCAAACCAAGTTAAATTTAAATAATGGTTCATCAGTAGATATAACTAACTACAGAGGTATGATTGGCTCACTCCTATATTTGACTGGTAGTAGACTTGATATCATGTATGCTACCTATCTCTGTGCAAGGTTCCAAGATGATCCAAGGGAACCACATCTATTAGCTGTGAATTTTTTTTTAAATATCTCAAAGGCACGATAAATCTTGGATTATGGTATCCTAGAGATTCAGACTTTAAGCTAATTGGATACTTAGATGCTGATTTTACAGGATGTAAAATAGACAGGAAAAGCACTTCTGGAAGATGCCAATTTCTTGGTGGTAGGTTAGTTTCTTGGTTTAATAATAAACAAAAGTCAATTTCCACATCAACTGCAGAAGCTAAATATATTGCTGCAGGAAGCTGTTGTGCTCAAATTTTATGGATGAAGAATCAGTTACTGGATTATGAGTTAGAGTATTCTGCAATTCCTATATATTGTGATAATTAAAGTGTTATTTCAATGACAGGAAATCCAGTACAACATTCAATGACTAAACACATCAGTACTAGGTACCATTTCATATGGGAGCATGTAATATCCGAGATGTATCGTGTAATTATTTTTTTAATAAATAAATATTCTGTGTTTATTATCTGAATTTTTGGTGAATTATATGTTAAGTGGTATCTGTGTTTGGATGTTTAAATGTGATACAATTTGAGTATTTTAATTTTTGTATGTCTAAAATAAAGTATAGATAATTGTGATATTTTTCTATTAATTTTTATGTTGTTATATGATTTTATAAAGGATTTATGAATTTAATAATTTATTTTTCCGAGTAATTATAAAATATTTTAATAATCGGGAACCAACCGACTTCAATCGTTTTACGTTTTTACAACCCGGAAGTCTCGGGAAAACTCCTTTCTAACCCAATTGAAATATTCCGAGCATTTTCCATGTTTTGACCTTTTCAATCCGGAGTACGGTTTTTCCTGTGCGGGTCCCGATGCAAAATTTTTGATAAAATATTCGTTTCAGTATATTGATAAAACCCGTATGTTTGAGAAACGGTATCTTTTGATTAAACTATTATATTATCTTTTGTTTCACTGAGACCAAGTCTGTCTTAACAAAAAGCATAGTTTTGATAGTTATCCTAAAAACCGGTACCGAATTGGATCTGTTTTATCAATTAAGTGTTATATTTTATATCTGATATGATCCAACGGGGTTACAATATTCCGTAAATATAAATAGCCCTCACCGTATTCTATTTTGTACGGATAATCATTTGTAATTAGTAAAATATATAATTTTCAGAGAAAATCGATATATTCATAATAGTTCTTCAGAATCAAACTGCAATTTCAAGGTGTTATCGATATCCGATTTTGGAGTTCAAGTAACCAAAACAAAGGTCTTGGAGAGTACTATCAAATTCTATAAGCCATACACCTGCAGAATCATCCACTATTTTTCTATATTTTTATTTATTTTTGAATTATTTTGGATTAAATTATAAATTTTTATTTTTATGTTGTTTGTATGATTTGATGATTGCATGTTGTAGATAATTTGATTCCGATCATTTTGGTATGTCATAATAGTCATTTGGAGTTCAATAACATGTTCAAAATTGAGTTTAATCTTCGAATTTTAAATTTAGGGTTCTTAATTCGTATGAATCTTTTCAATTGAATTTAGGGGTTTTTTATCTAGGGGTTATTAGTATGATTGGTTGATATGAACGTGTAGATCTTGAAAAGAGGAATCGATTGGTGGTGGTTTCTTGATCAAACGATACCGGAATCGAGCTGACCGGAGCAACGAAGAACTCGCCGTCTTGCGAGTTTTCTTCGAGCTTTTCCGGCCAACTCAGGGGTTATTAAGTTATTTTGATTGCATGAATATATTCCTGGTAACTAGTAGATGTAATCTGGAGCTTGTGGTGGTGGCACGGTACCGGAGTCGAATTTTTTGGTGAACCCCGTCGTTTTTTGACGAGGGTTTGTAAAAAATTACAGTTTGGTCCCCGAAGTTTTGAAGAATATACAATTAGTCCCTATAGTTTCAAAAACTTGCAAATTTTGGATTCCTGTTTAAAATTATTTAAAAATTATATTTTCTATTTATTTTAATTTCATAAATTCATTTTTAATTATTAAAAATTCCAAAAATCATTATTTTAATTCTAAAAATTATTTTTAACTCAAAAACAAATCTGAATTACTTAATTAATTAATTTTAGTTAATAATTAATTATTTAATTGATCAATTAATTTGAATATTAATTGATTAATTGATTATTAATTAATTTTTATTAATTATTTAATTAGATTTAATTATTTCTTTTGATTTAAAAATTCTGAAAAATGGTTTCGAGCTTTAAAATATTATTTTAAATTATTTTCAAGGCTCGATTGTTAGGTAATGAATTACACACATAGGGGGGTGAATGTGTTTTTGTGTTTTTATGCTTTTCTTGAAGTATTTATGGTGTGAACAAAGTAAATGTAAATCTTGCAGTGATATGTGTTAATATTGAAATTAAACAAGCAATAACAGTGAACACAAATCTTTCAAAACTCATTTAATTTTATATTAAAATTAAGAATGTTTTGCTACAAAATTTCTAGGCTCTTTGTAAATAAAGAGCTTAGCTTCTTCCTTAAGAGAATACAGGATTTCTGATCTAAAATTATTACAAATAACAAATGATCAGTGTTAACTTTATATGATAGTTAACTACTGGTTTACACAGTGTACAATAAGAGATGCTATTCACTTTAGTAAACTGTCACTTATCATTTCCATTTTAGGAAAAATATATCTTACATTTCTGGCTTAGCATATCCTTGCATACTGTGTTATCTTGATCTTCCTTTGTCATTTAATCTTCACCCTTGATCTTGCACACTCTTCAAGCTACTTTTTATAGACTTGTCAATCCAACTGGTTGGATTGTTTGTTGATTGTTAATCTTGGATATTGAACTGGTCTGTAATTTGTACTTTGAGATTTTACCTCGAGATCTTTAGTTAGGCATATAGAGATCTTGACATCTCGATAAGTATATTGACTTATCGAGATCTCTAATACTCCATAGTAGATTTGAATTGTAGAGGTCTCTGAGTTCTCTATAAGAGAATTTGGCTTATCGAGATCTCTTATCTTCATATCTTAACTTTGGCTTATCGATATCTCTGAGTTCTCTAGTGAATTATTGACTTGTCGATAACTCAGAGTTCTCTAGTCAAATTTGACTTGTCGATAACTCAGAGTTCTCTAGTGAATTTTGGCTTATCGATATCTCTGAGTTCTCTAGTGAATTTTGGCTTATCGATATCTCTGAGTTCTCTAGTGAAATTTGACTTATCGATAACTCAGAGTTCTCTAATGAATGTTGACTTGTCGATAACTCTGAGTTCTCTAGTGAAGAATTGACTTGTTGATATCTCCAATCTTCATGTCTTCAATTTGGCTTGTCGATATCTCTGTGTTCTCTTGTAGATTTCCTAAGTTCTCAATAAGTCATTCTAGAGTTCTCGAATGACTTCTCTATAACACTAAATCTGTGACTTGTAAAGATCTTGACTTAGAACATTTTTCCCAAAATAGATTTATTCAACTCCAAGCTTCTTCATAATTCTTCTGAGGCATGATCTTCTTCCAGATAGAATTCTTAGGCTTGATACTGTTTGAAGAAAATGACTCCAGTCTGCTCTTTTGATGTTTTTACAAACTTTAAATGTTATAATACAAAATGCAAACTAAGATTACAATACAACTTACTTGAGTTTGTCAAATTGACTTAGTCTAGTTAAAGTACAGGCATGTTGTAATATCCGGGATATATCGTGTAATTATTTTTGCTATTAAATAATTATTATGTGTGTTCAGTATCTATTCTGTGAGTTAATTGTTAAGCGTTATCTGTACTTGGATATTTAAAAGTAATATTAATTGAGTATTTTAATTTTTATATGTCCAAAATAAAATATAGATGATTGTCATATCTTCCTAATTATTTTTATGTTGATTTATGGATTTATAAGGATCATATGAAATTTATAAAATCTTTTTCCGGGTAATTAAAATCTATTTTATAAAAACAGGAACCAACCGACGTCAACCGTTGTTACGTTTTTGGAACCCGAAACTCTTCCGAGAACTCCTTCCTAACCTAATTGTAATACTCCGAGCATATTCCATGTTTCGATTTTTTTCGATCCGGCGTACGGTTTGTTCTGCGCGGGTCCCGGCGTAACATTTTCGATACAATATTCGTTTTGGTAAATCAATAAAACCCGTATTTTCGATAAACGGGAGCTTTTTATTAAACTATCCCAATTATCACTTCGTAATACGTGTAACCAGGCGCTGAGACCAAGACCGCAGTACAAATTGTACTGGTTTGGATAATTATCCCGAAAACCGATACCGTTTGGATCAGTTTTTACAAATAAACGTACCGTTTTATATCCGGAATGATCCAACGGGATACTAATTCTCCGTAATTATAAGTAGTCTTTTACCGTATTTTATTTCGTATCAAAATCATTTGCAGATAGTTAATTCTATAGTTTTCAGAGAAAAACCCTAATTACATAAACTGTTCTAAGAATCAAACAGCAAAATGAAGGCGTTATCGATCTCTGTTTTCAAAGCTTGAGTAACCAAAATGAAGGATTTGAAGTGTTCTATCAGATTCTGAGCTTTGTTTCACTGCAGAATCAAAGGTTTATGTTCTGAAAATTTATTTATTTTCGAATTTATTTTATTAAAAATATGAATTTTTGTTCGGATGATTGTTCGTATGATTTGATGATTTCATGTTGTAGAGCTTGTTTTCCTGATGATTTTCATATGTCATACGTCTGATTTGGAGTTCAATAACATGCTCAAAAGTGGGTTTAATTTTCGAATTTCAAAATTAGGGTTTATAACCCGTATGAATGTTTTCAATTGAAATTTGGGGGTTTTTGATTCAGGGATTATTAGCTGTTGATTTATAGTGGGTTGTGTTCCTTATGAAATTTGCAATCGATTGATATATAGCTCGTTAACAGAGGATGCTTGAATCGTAGGGAGTTGTGATTTTAAAATTCCCGATGTTCGCCGGAAACCGGCGATGTTCTTGGCCAATTTCCGGCCAGAACAGGGATGATTAGAATGATTTATTTGCATGAATATGTTCCTGGTAATCTGTAGTTTAATTCTGGAGGTGATGGTGGTGGGAGGATGCCGGAGGTGAGTTCTCCGGCCACCCCCGATTTTCCGGCGACTTTGGTCCCTTTACTTTTGAAAACGATGAAGTTTGGTCCCCCAGGTTTCCAGACTTTGCAAAAATTGGATTCCTATTTTAAAAATGTTTAAAAATCATATTTCCTATTTATTTTTATTATAAAAATTCATTTTTAATTTCTGAAAATTCTAAAAATTAGTATTTTAATTCCGAAAATTATTTTTAATTCCAAAATAAATCTAAATTAATTAGTTAATTAATTTTAGTTAATTTCTAATTGATTAATTGGTCAATTAATTCGAAAATTAATTGATTAATTGATTTAATTAATTATTAATTGATTTTAATTAATTATTAATTGATTTTAATTAATTATTTAATTAGATTTAATTATTTAATTAGATTTAATTATTTAAAAATGATTTAAAAATTCCGAAAAATAATTTCGAGCTTTAAAATATTATTCTAAATTATTTCCAAGACTCGATAATTAGTATAAAATTGTTTCGGAGCCAGAATTGGCCAACCGAACCCTGTTTATTATTCCGAAATTGATCCAACAACCCGTTTTAATTCCGAAAAATATTTTAAAAATCATTTTAAATACCCGAAAGCCTATTTATGACCCGAGACTTCTTTATAAACGACATATCATTGATTACGTGATGTATTATGTGCTATATGTGACTTGTTGATTGACTATCGGTCTTTATATTCGGTGTTTACTTGATTGTTGCATAACTTTCAATCCGTTAATCGGATTTGGGTAAAACGAAGGGTAGATAGAAGTATGTGTTGAATAGAACTCTATGGGTCGATTATTGATAGATGCTTGTGGTATGTGAGCAGAAGAGGCAAGGCGTAGGAAAGGGAAACAGATAGTTGAGGAGTAAAACGGTTGTGATTGGAAGCGAGGGCAGTGTAATAAGCTAATACCAGGCAAGTGTTCTGAACTTTCTCGAGATATTATAGTACTTGATAATCCTGTGATATTGCAAGTGCTTTGAAGCACAGAAACCTAAACCCTGATTCCAGTTATTGTTCTTGAGCCATGAACCTTATTCTTTCTAGACCATTGATTGTTGTGTACCCAAACACGAATTTCAAGCATACGATACTACTCTACAAATACATGCAAACAAAATCCCAAACACTGAACTGAATTACTTGTATACTCAATCATTGCATCCTATGCTTTGAAAGCCCAAATCTTTGAAACCCTGAAATATTGATTCCTTTGTTATCCAATTCTTTCATTACCCAGCATCCAAGCTTTTAAATTGACTTATTGATCCTTACAAGGATTGAAACCCTTTCATTGTTAAACACTTATTGTTGTTATTGATTCTGGTTATTATTTATTATTGCATATTCTGTTATTATGTTTGAATTGGACTGTTTTTTTATAAAATTGTGGACCAGATTCGTGGTCAGACCATATAATGGTCAAGTTAGGCCAATGTGTGCCTTGGATCCAGTAGTTAGAGCAATGTTGTGTGCCTTGCTCGGGGTTAGTGCGTGACTGATCAGCAACCTAACCTTGGTTTTTAAATTAAAAGTATAATATCCAATTCTAAATCATAATCCATTATTCACTTGATATCATAATCATGTTCACTTGATGATTATTATTCTCAGTTTTGTCATTGTGACTTGCTGAGCTAGTTAGCTCATTTGTGCAATGTTGTTCATATTCTTTCCAATTAAAAAGGAACCAGTTGGTAAAGAGGATCCCCAGTCCAGCGTGAGAGCTAGGGGTTCAGGTTGAGGAAGCTGAGCTAGTAGGCTTCTTTTGGAATAATTTAAGTCTGTAAAAGGTTGTAATAATGTTTAATACTCAGTTTGAGTTTGGAATAGTTGGGATTTGAACAGTTTGTAATATATTAGTGTGCTTGGCTTGTGTGCATACTTTAACCTGTTGCGATCCGTGGTAGTTAGTAAATAGGGTCATTGCATATTATTATTATCTTTAATATTGTTATAAGCAGGTTTTAAATAAGGTGTGTGTGGACCCCAAACTTCTGACCCGGGTTTGGAGGGCGCCACAGGTTTGGTATCAGAGCTACAGGTTATAAGTCACTGACACAAGCCTAGGTTGACGGGAATGGGTAGAAGGTTAGGATTAGAAGTAAGGAATTGAAAGATAGAACGTCGAGAGGTTGAGTGCTTCGGTATATCAGGTATTAGTGTAATTCGTGTTATGGTTCGAGATTCTTATATTGCGATATGATTTCAGACAGCAGCGATGGCCGACTCTTTTATTCCTGTATCAGCTGATCATTCAGAACCTTCAGTTGGAGTGCCATCTTCGGATCCACGTCCTGTTGTTCCACCAGTGTTGGCTATACTACCTCCACCTGTGTTGCAGCCCATACCACTACAGGCTATTCCACCTCCAGGCATGAGGCCACCTATCAGAGGACCCCCACCAGCTGATTCGGATTCCACTGGGCATTCAGTTGCGAGTGCCCCATTCCAGTCTACATTGCCCCCAGTTCCTTATTACCGGTATGAGGCTCTTCTATTGGAGCGTGATTCCTTGTTGGCCCAGATCAGAGAGCTATAGCATGTCATTAGGACTACAGATGTTGATCGTGGTGTGAGGGAGCTTCGAGAGGAGATTCATGTGACACGGAGGGTTCTTGAGGCTAGGCTACATGGAGCTACACTACCTGGCAGAGGCCCTGATGCACTGATGGGTTGGGCTATTGAGGTGATGGAGGACTTCGAGAGGCTGGCAGGACCAGAGTTTCCTTGGAGCTAAGTCAGAGATTCAGAGAGGGAGATGATGAGCAGTGTTGTTATGGTTATGTAGTATGCACAGTAGTATGTAGTGTGTATTAGTAGACTTTTGAGTTGTCTTTATAGACTAGCTATGCTGACTAGTGAGTAGGTTTTTGTATCATATTTGCTTTTACTTCCGAAGCGTCCTTACGCTTGTATCACCTAAAACTTTTGATCTATATATATCAGTACCTTTTCTTTTCCAGCAGTGTCATTTACTTCATCGCACTTGTTTTACTTCACCTTATTTATTGTACCAGTTATACCCTGTGATACCATGTACCCTGTTTTCCATAACTGTTTATATTCTGTAAAGAAGCATGCAATTTATTTAGTTACAACTATTTTCAAAAAGAAATATTCTGTTTTGCAAAACTATTCTTTTATGCAAAAGATTGATTCAAAAGCTAAATAAGTTGATTGATTCTTTACAGAAAATGCCTCCCAGAAGAAATACCCGCACCAATACCCAAAATGAAGAAACCAACAATAACAACCAAGATGATACAAACCCGAATGTGAACCCAGGACCCATGGACCCAGCCATAGCCCAGATTCTTCAAATCTTGGCCCAACAAACAGTTCACCTGGCACAACAACAACAAAGACAGACCAACACCCAGGTAACTTTTAAAACTTTTCAGGCAGTAAACCCGCCAGAATTCAAGGGTTCCCTAGAGCCGATTGAAGCAAATGTGTGGTTAAAAGAAATAGAGAAGGCATTTGCCTTAGTGAAAGTGAAGGAGGAACAGAAGGTTGAGTTTGCAAGTTATTATTTGAAGAATGAGGCCACCTACTGGTGGGAGATGGTGAAGATATTGGAAGGTACAAATATTATTACTTGGGAAAGGTTTAAGGAATTGTTTTTAGAAAAGTATTTTCCTCAGTTTGTTCAAGATCAAATGGAGCTGAAGTTTTTAGAATTAAAGCAAGGGAACATGTCAGTAACAGACTATGAGGGTAAGTTTGAGGAATTGTCAAGGTATGTACCGTCGTATGTGGATACTGACAGGAAGAAGGCTAAAAGATTCCAGCAAGGTTTGAAACCATGGATCAGAGGGAAGGTAGCCATTTTTGAATTGGATACCTACGCAGGAGTGGTACAAAAGGCTATGATCGCAGAGACAGAGAGTGAGATGTTTCAGAAGGAGAAAGAAAGCAAGAAAAGGAAAGTTGAGGGAAGTGAGGGTCAGTCACAATCAGGGAAGTTTCCAAATTTTAAGAAGGGCAAGTTTCAGCCAGGGAGAAATTTTAATTTCAGGAAACAGAATGTAGGACACGGAGGCCAGAGCAACTGTCCAGCTAATGTGAATCAGCCAAATCAGTTGAGAATAACTTTTCCAGATTGTCAAGTTTGTGGAAAGAAGCATGGAGGAGTTTGTAACAAGTTGAATGTGGTATGTTTTAAATGTAATCAGAAAGGGCACTATTCGAGGGAGTGCCGAAATCAGCCATCAAAAGAACCAGCAAGTAAGGATCAGCCTATCCGGAATCCAGCAGTGAAGGTTCCAGCCATTGGATTTACATGCTTTAGATGTGGGAAGCCATGACATATGGCCAGAGATTGCAAGACACCAGCCCCAGTCAGTAATGCATTGAGGATTATGAGATCTACCCCAACAGTGAATGAGACTCCAAGGGCTAGAGTTTTTGATATGTCAGTGAAGGATACGATCCAGGATACGGATGTCGTGGTAGGTACGCTTAATGTGAATTCTTTATGTGCCAAAGTGTTAATAGATTCGGGAGTAACTCGATCGTTTGTTTCACAAGATTTTGTTAGTAAGTTAAATTGTCCAGTTGGGTATTTAAATGAAATAATGACTGTGGAGTTAGCAAATCAAGAATGTGTATCTGTTAATCAAGTTTGTGGGAATTATGAGATTGAGATTTCTGGTAGTAAGTTTTATGTAGATTTGATACCATTTAAGTTAGGAGAATTTGACGTTATATTAGGGATGGATTGGTTATCTAAGCATGATACCCAGATAGATTGTCGAAATAAGAAGGTAATAGTGAAGACGCCTGATGAAATGATAGTAATGTTCAAAGGTCAGAAACAAGTAAAGAAGTTCTTAACGATGATTCAAGCTAAGAAGTTACTACGACAAGGATGTGAGCATTTCGTAGCATATGTGATCGACAGAAGTCAGGAGCCAGTAAAACTTGAAGATATTCCAGTTGTGAACGAATTTCCAGACGTATTTCCCGACGAATTACCAGGACTTCCTTCAGATAGAGAAATTGAATTTGCGATCGACTTAGCACCCGGAACAGAACCAGTATCCAAGGCCCCGTACAGAATGGCGCCTGTTGAGATGAAAGAGCTGGCGAAGCAATTGCAGGAATTGCTAGAGAAAGGAGTAATCAGACCTAGTATATCCCCGTGGGGAGCCCCGGTATTATTTGTCAAGAAGAAAGATGGAAGCATGAGATTATGTATCGACTATAGGGAGCTCAACAAGCTTACAATCAAGAATAAGTATCCGTTACCTAGAATTGATGATTTGTTTGACCAATTGAAGGGAGCCAAGTACTTCTCCAAAATCGATTTAAGATCGGGATATCATCAACTGAAGATCAAGCCAGAAGATATACCAAAGACAGCTTTCAGAACAAGGTATGGACATTACGAGTTCTTAGTGATGTCTTTTGGATTGACCAACGCCCCGGCAACATTTATATACCTGATGAACAGAATTTTCAAGGAATATTTGGACAAGTTCGTTATTGTGTTTATAGATGATATTTTAATTTATTCAAAGACGGAAGAGGATCATGAGGAACATTTGAGGACAGCTTTGGAAATTTTAAGAAAAAAGAAGTTATATGCTAAATTCTCAAAGTGTGAGTTTTGGTTACAGGAAGTTCAGTTCTTAGGATACATAGTTAGTAATGAAGGGATCAAAGTGGACCCGGCAAAGATCGAGGCGGTTACGAATTGGGAAAGACCGAGAACACCCACTGAGGTAAGAAGTTTCTTGGGATTGGCAGGATATTATCGACGATTTGTTCAAAATTTCTCAAGAATTGCCACACCATTAACAAAGCTTACACGAAAGAATGAGAAGTTTATATGGAACGACAAGTGCGAAGTAAGTTTTCAAGAGTTGAAGCGGAGATTAATCAAGACACCTGTTTTGTCACTTCCAGACGATCAAGGGAATTTCGTAATTTATAGCGATGCTTCTTACAAAGGATTAGGATGTGTTCTTATACAACACGACAAGGTGATTACATATGCGTCAAGGCAATTGAAACCACACGAACAGAAGTACCCTACTCATGATTTGGAGTTAGCAGCCATAGTATTTGCTTTGAAGATTTGGAGACATTATCTGTATGGAGAGAAATGTGAGATTTATACGGATCATAAAAATTTGAAGTATATATTTACCCAGAAGGAACTTAATATGAGGCAAAGGAGATGGTTAGAGTTGATCAAGGATTATGATTGCTTGATTAATTATCATCCCGGTAAAGCGAACATTGTAGCAGACGCGTTAAGTCGGAAGGAAAGGTTAAATGAGTTATCAGTACCTAAAGATATATATAAAGAATTTCAGAAATTGGAATTGGAAATTCGAGTTTGCAAACCTGAGGAAGGAAAAGTGTACAGTATGACTTTCCAGCTGGAGTTGTTGGAGAAAGTAAAAAAATGTCAGGAATATGTAATGGATCAAGATATAAATTGTTTGGTAGGTGAAATTATGCATGCAGAAGGATGATCAAGGTATTCTTAGGTTTTCTTCAAGAATTTGGATTCCACCAGTGACGGAACTGAAAAATGAAATTTTACAAGAGGCACATAGTTCAAGATATTCTATCCGTCCAGGGAGTACCAAAATGTACAGAGATTTAAAGAAGAATTATTGGTGGCCAGATATGAAGAGGGAAATTGCGGAATGGATTAGCAAATATTATACCTGTCAGAGAGTTAAAGCAGAGCATCAGAGACCAAGTGGATTGTTACAGCCATTGGAGATTCCAGAGTGGAAGTGGGAACATATTACCATGGATTTCATAGTTGGATTACCAAGGACAAGGGCTAATCATGATGCCATTTGGGTTATAGTGGATAGACTTACCAAGTCAGCTCATTTTCTGCCTATAAATGAAAGATTTTCGCTCGACAAGTTAGTTCATATGTACTTGAAAGAGATCGTAGTTCGTCATGGAGTTCCTGTGTCTATTGTATCTGATCGAGATCCAAGATTTAATTCAATATTTTGGAAGAGTTTTCAAGAATGTTTGGGAACAAGACTGAATATGAGTACAGCTTATCACCCCCAGACGGATGGCCAAAGTGAAAGAACGATCCAGATAATCGAGGACATGTTACGTTTTTGTGCTATTGATTTGAAAGGAAGTTGGGATGAACATTTACCTCTGGTAGAGTTTGCTTACAACAACAGTTATCATGCCAGCATTGGAATGCCACCCTATGAAGCTCTTTATGGACGTAAATGTAGATCTCCATTATATTGGGATGAAGTAGAAGAACGCAAGATACTTGGACCTGAACTGGTACAGCAGACAAAGGAAGTTATTGAACTTATCCAGAAAAGATTAATAGCCGCACAAGATCGTCAGAGGAAATATGCAGACCAGTCAAGGAAAGACATGGAATTTGAAGAAGGAAGCTTGGTATTATTGAAAGTATCACCGTGGAAAGGACTAATGAGGTTTGGGAAGAAAGGGAAGCTAAGCCCAAGATATGTCGGACCTTTTGAAATCCTAAAGCGCGTTGGCAAAGTAGCTTACGAATTGGCGTTACCTCCGCACATGGAGCACATTCACAATGTTTTTCACGTATCTATGCTCAAGAAATATAATCCAGACTCCAGGCATGTAATAGAATATGAGCCAATAGAGCTTCGGGCAGATTTATCATATGTAGAGAGTCCGATAGAGATTCTAGAGGAAAGAGAGAAAGTATTGAGAAATAAAGTGGTAAAGTTAGTAAGAGTATTGTGGAGAAACCCAAAGGTTGAAGAGTCAACCTGGGAGTTAGAAAGTGATATGAGAGAAAAGTACCCTCATTTGTTTTCTTAGGAGATTCTGAGGACAGAATCCTTTTAAGGGAGGAAGGATGTAATATCCGGCATATATCGTGTAATTATTTTTGCTATTAAATAATTATTATGTGTGTTCAGTATCTATTCTGTGAGTTAATTGTTAAGCGTTATCTGTACTTGGATATTTAAAAGTAATATTAATTGAGTATTTTAATTTTTATATGTCCAAAATAAAATATAGATGATTGTCATATCTTTCTAATTATTTTTATGTTGATTTATGGATTTATAAGGATCATATGAAATTTATAAAATCTTTTTCCGGGTAATTAAAATCTATTTTATAAAAACGGGAACCAACCGACGTCAACCGTTGTTACGTTTTTGGAACCCGAAACTCTTCCGAGAACTCCTTCCTAACCCAATTGTAATATTCCGAGCATATTCCATGTTTCGATTTTTTTCGATTCGGCGTACGGTTTGTTCTGCGCGGGTCCCGGCGCAATATTTTCGATACAATATTCATTTCGGAAAATCAATAAAACCCGTATTTTCGATAAACGGGAGCTTTTTATTAAACTATCCCAATTATCACTTCGTAATACGTGTATCCAGGCGCTGAGACCAAGACCGCAGTACAAATTGTACTGGTTTGGATAATTATCCCGAAAACCGATACCGTTTGGATCAGTTTTTACAAATAAACGTACCGTTTTATATCCGGAATGATCCAACGGGATACTAATTCTCCGTAATTATAAATAGCCTTTTACCGTATTTTATTTCGTATCAAAATCATTTGCAGATAGTTAATTCTATAGTTTTCAGAGAAAAACCCTAATTACATAAATTGTTCTAAGAATCAAACAGCAAAACGAAGGCATTACCGATCTCTGTTTTCAAAGCTTGAGTAACCAAAACGAAAGATTTGAAGTGTTCTATCAGATTCTGAGCTTTGTTTCACTGCAGAATCAAAGGTTTATTTTCTGAAAATTTATTTATTTTTGAATTTATTTTATTAAAATTTTGAATTTTTGTTCGGATGATTGTTTGTATGATTTGATGATTTCATGTTGTAGAGCTTGTTTTCCTGATGATTTTCATATGTCATACGTCTGATTTGGAGTTCAATAACATGCTCAAAAGTGGGTTTAATTTTCGAATTTCAAAATTAGGGTTTATAACCCGTATGAATGTTTTCAATTGAAATTTGGGGGTTTTTGATTCAGGGATTATTAGCTGTTGATTTATAGTGGGTTGTGTTCCTTATGAAATTTGCAATCGATTGATATATAGCTCGTTAACAGAGGATGCTTGAATCGTAGGGAGTTGTGATTTTAAAATTCCCGATGTTCGTCGGAAACCGACGATGTTCTTGGCCAATTTCCGGCCAGAACAGGGATGATTAGAATGATTTATTTGCATGAATATGTTCCTGGTAATCTGTAGTTTAATTCTGGAGGTGATGGTGGTGGGAGGATGCCGGAGGTGAGTTCTGCGGCCACCCCCGATTTTCCGGCGACTGGAACTGCAAAATTGCAGTTTGGTCCCTTTACTTTTGAAAACGATGAAGTTTGGTCCCCCAGGTTTTCAGACTTTGCAAAAATTGGATTCCTGTTTTAAAAATGTTTAAAAATCATATTTCCTATTTATTTTTATTATAAAAATTCATTTTTAATTTCTGAAAATTCTAAAAATTAGTATTTTAATTCCGAAAATTATTTTTAATTCCAAAATAAATCTAAATTAATTAGTTAATTAATTTTAGTTAATTTCTAATTGATTAATTGGTCAATTAATTCGAAAATTAATTGATTTAATTAATTATTAATTGATTTTAACTAATTATTTAATTAGATTTAATTATTTAAAAATGATTTAAAAATTCCGAAAAATAATTTCGAGCTTTAAAATATTATTCTAAATTATTTCCAAGGCTCGATAATTAGTATAAAATTGTTTCGGAGCCAGAATTGGCCAACCGAACCCTGTTTATTATTCCGAAATTGATCCAACAACCCGTTTTAATTCCGAAAAATATTTTAAAAATCATTTTAAATACCCGAAAGCCTATTTATGACCCGAGACTTCTTTATAAATGACATATCATGGATTACGTGATGTATTATGTGCTATATGTGACTTGTTGATTGACTATCGGTCTTTATATTCGGTGTTTACTTGATTGTTGCATAACTTTCAATCCGTTAATCGGATTTGGGTAAAACGAAGGGTAGATAGAAGTATGTGTTGAATAGAACTCTATGGGTCGATTATTGATAGATGCTTGTGGTATGTGAGCAGAAGAGGCAAGGCGTAGGAAAGGGAAACAGGTAGTTGAGGAGTAAAACGGTTGTGATTGGAAGCGAGGGCAGTGTAATAAGCTAATACCAGGCAAGTGTTCTGAACTTTCTCGAGATATTGTAGTACTTGATAATCCTGTGATATTGCAAGTGCTTTGAAGCACAGAAACCTAAACCCTGATTCCAGTTATTGTTCTTGAGCCATGAACCTTATTCTTTCTAGACCATTGATTGTTGTGTACCCAAACACGAATTTCAAGCATACGATACTACTCTACAAATATATGCAAACAAAATCCCAAACACTGAACTGAATTACTTGTATACTCAATCATTGCATCCTATGCTTTGAAAGCCCAAATCTTTGAAACCCTGAAATATTGATTCCTTTGTTATCCAATTCTTTCATTACCCAGCATCCAAGCTTTTAAATTGACTTATTGATCCTTACAAGGATTGAAACCCTTTCATTGTTAAACACTTACTATTGTTATTGATTCTGGTTATTATTTATTATTGCATATTCTGTTATTATGTTTGAATTGGACTGTTTTTTTATAAAATTGTGGACCAGATTCGTGGTCAGACCATATAATGGTCAAGTTAGGCCAATGTGTGCCTTGGATCCAGTAGTTAGAGCAATGCTGTGTGCCTTGCTCGGGGTTAGTGCGTGACTGATCAGCAACCTAACCTTGGTTTTTAAATTAAAAGTATAATATCCAATTCTAAATCATAATCCATTGTTCACTTGATATCATAATCATAATCACTTGATGATTATTATTCTCAGTTTTGTCATTGTGACTTGCTGAGCTAGTTAGCTCATTTGTGCAATGTTGTTCATATTCTTTCCAATTAAAAAGGAACCAGTTGGTAAAGAGGATCCCCAGTCCAGCGCGAGAGCTAGGGGTTCAGGTTGAGGAAGCTGAGCTAGTAGGCTTCTTTTGGAATAATTTAAGTCTGTAAAAGGTTGTAATAATGTTTAATACTCAGTTTGAGTTTGGAATAGTTGGGATTTGAACGGTTTGTAATATATTAGTGTGCTTGGCTTGTGTGCATACTTTAACCTGTTGCGATCCGTGGTAGTTAGTAAATAGGGTCATTGCATATTATTATTATCTTTAATATTGTTATAAGCAGGTTTTAAATAAGGTGTGTGTGGACCACAAACTTCTGACCCGGGTTTGGAGGGCGCCACAGGTTTGGTATCAGAGCTACAGGTTATAAGTCACTGACACAAGCCTAGGTTGACGGGAATGGGTAGAAGGTTAGGATTAGAATTAAGGAATTGAAAGATAGAACGTCGAGAGGTTGAGTGCTTCGGTATATCAGGTATTAGTGTAATTCGCGTTGTGGTTCGAGATTCTTATATTGCGATATGATTTCAGACAGCAGCGATGGCCGACTCTTTTATTCCCATATCAGCTGATCATTCAGAACCTTCAGTTGGAGTGCCATCTTCGGATCCACGTCCTGTTGTTCCACCAGTGTTGGCTATACTACCTCCACCTGTGTTGCAGCCCGTACCACTACAGGCTATTCCACCTCCAGGCATGAGGCCACCTATCAGAGGACCCCCACTAGCTGATTCAGATTCCACTGGGCATTCAGTTGCGAGTGCCCCATTCCAGTCTACATTGCCCCCAGTTCCTTATTACCGGTATGAGGCTCTTCTATTGGAGCGTGATTCCTTGTTGGCCCAGATCAGAGAGCTATAGCATATCATTAGGACTACAGATGTTGATCGTGGTGTGAGGGAGCTTCGAGAGGAGATTCATGTGACACGGAGGGTTCTTGAGGCTAGGCTACATGGAGCTACACTACCTGGCAGAGGCCCTGATGCACTGATGGGTTGGGCTATTGAGGTGATGGAGGACTTCGAGAGGCTGGCAGGACCAGAGTTTCCTTGGAGCTAAGTCAGAGATTCAGAGAGGGAGATGATGAGCAGTGTTGTTATGGTTATGTAGTATGTACAGTAGTGTGTAGTGTGTATTAGTAGACTTTTGAGTTGTCTTTATACACTAGCTATGCTGACTAGTGAGTAGGTTTTTGTATCATTTTTGCTTTTACTTCCGAAGCGTCCTTACGCTTGTATCACCTAAAACTTTTGATCTATATATATCAGTACCTTTTCTTTTCCAGCAGTGTCATTTACTTCATCGCACTTGTTTTACTTCACCTTATTTATTGTACCAGTTATACCCTGTGATACCATGTACCCTGTTTTCCATAACTGTTTATATTCTGTAAAGAAGCATGCAATTTATTTAGTTACAACTGTTTTCAAAAAGAAATATTCTGTTTTGCAAAACTATTCTTTTATGCAAAAGATTGATTCAAAAGCTAAATAAGTTGATTGGTTCTTTACAGAAAATGCCTCCCAGAAGAAATACCCGCACCAATACCCAAAATGAAGAAACCAACAATAACAACCAAGATGATACAAACCCGAATGTGAACCCAGGACCCATGGACCCAGCCATAGCCCAGATTCTTCAAATCTTGGCCCAACAAACAGTTCACCTGGCACAACAACAACAAAGACAGACCAACCCCCAGGTAACTTTTAAAACTTTTCAGGCAGTAAACCCGCCAGAATTCAAGGGTTCCCTAGAGCCGATTGAAGCAAATGTGTGGTTAAAAGAAATAGAGAAGGCATTTGCCTTAGTGAAAGTGAAGGAGGAACAGAAGGTTGAGTTTGCAAGTTAATATTTGAAGAATGAGGCCACCTACTGGTGGGAGATGGTGAAGATATTGGAAGGTACAAATGTTATTACTTGGGAAAGGTTTAAGGAATTGTTTTTAGAAAAGTATTTTCCTCAGTTTGTTCAAGATCAAATGGAGCTGAAGTTTTTAGAATTAAAGCAAGGGAACATGTTAGTAACAGACTATGAGGGTAAGTTTGAGGAATTGTCAAGGTATGTACCGTCGTATGTGGATACTGACAGGAAGAAGGCTAAAAGATTCCAGCAAGGTTTGAAACCATGGATCAGAGGGAAGGTAGCCATTTTTGAATTGGATACCTACGCATGAGTGGTACAAAAGGCTATGATCGCAGAGACAGAGAGTGAGATGTTTCAGAAGGAGAAAGAAAGCAAGAAAAGGAAAGTTGAGGGAAGTGAGGGTCAGTCACAATCAGGGATGTTTCCAAATTTTAAGAAGGGCAAGTTTCAGCCAGGGAGAAATTTTAATTTCAGGAAACAGAATGTAGGAGACGGAGGCCAGAGCAACTGTCCAGCTAATGTGAATCATCCGAATCAGTTGAGAATAACTTTTCCAGATTGTCAAGTTTGTGGAAAGAAGCATGGAGGAGTTTGTAACAAGTTGAATATGGTATGTTTTAAATGTAATCAGAAAGGGCACTATTCGAGGGAGTGCCGAAATCAGCCATCAAAAGAACCAGCAAGTAAGGATCAGCCTATCCGGAATCCAGCAGTGAAGGTTCCAGCCATTGGATTTACATGCTTTAGATGTGGGAAGCCATGACATATGGCCAGAGATTGCAAGACACCAGCCCCAGTCAGTAATGCATTGAGGATTATGAGATCTACCCCAACAGTGAATGAGACTCCAAGGGCTAGAGTTTTTTATATGTCAGTGAAGGATGCGATCCAGGATACGGATGTCGTGGCAGGTACGCTTAATGTGAATTCTTTATGTGCCAAAGTGTTAATAGATTCGGGAGCAACTCGATCGTTTGTTTCACAAGATTTTGTTAGTAAGTTAAATTGTCCAGTTGGGTATTTAAATGAAATAATGACTGTGGAGTTAGCAAATCAAGAATGTGTATCTGTTAATCAAGTTTGTGGGAATTGTGAGATTGAGATTTCTGGTAGTAAGTTTTGTGTAGATTTGATACCATTTAAGTTAGGAGAATTTGACGTTATATTAGGGATGGATTGGTTATCTAAGCATGATGCCCAGATAGATTGTCGAAATAAGAAGGTAATAGTGAAGACGCCTGACGAAAAGATAGTAACGTTCAAAGGTCAGAAACAAGTAAAGAAGTTCTTAACGATGATTCAAGCTAAGAAGTTACTACGACAAGGATGTGAGCATTTCGTAGCATATGTGATCGACAGAAGTCAGGAGCCAGTAAAACTTGAAGATATTCCAGTTGTGAACGAATTTCCAGACGTATTTCCCGACGAATTACCAGGACTTCCTTCAGATAGAGAAATTGAATTTGCGATCGACTTAGCACCCGGAACAGAACCAGTATCCAAGGCCCCGTACAGAATGGCGCCTGTTGAGATGAAAGAGCTGGCGAAGCAATTGCAGGAATTGCTAGAGAAAGGAGTAATCAGACCTAGTATATCCCCGTGGGGAGCCCCGGTATTATTTGTCAAGAAGAAAGATGGAAGCATGAGATTATGTATCGACTATAGGGAGCTCAACAAGCTTACAATCAAGAATAAGTATCCGTTACCTAGAATTGATGATTTGTTTGACCAATTAAAGGGAGCCAAGTACTTCTCCAAAATCGATTTAAGATCGGGATATCATCAACTGAAGATCAAGCCAGAAGATATACCAAAGACAGCTTTCAGAACAAGGTATGGACATTACGAGTTCTTAGTGATGTCTTTTGGATTGACCAACGCCCCGGCAACATTTATATACCTGATGAACAGAATTTTCAAGGAATATTTGGACAAGTTCGTTATTGTGTTTATAGATGATATTTTAATTTATTCAAAGACGGAAGAGGATCATGAGGAACATTTGAGGACAGCTTTGGAAATTTTAAGGAAAAAGAAGTAATATGCTAAATTCTCGAAGTGTGAGTTTTGGTTACAGGAAGTTCAGTTCTTAGGATACATAGTTAGTAATGAAGGGATCAAAGTGGACCCGTCAAAGATCGAGGCGGTTACGAATTGGGAAAAACCGAGAACACCCACTGAGGTAAGAAGTTTCTTGGGATTGGCAGGATATTATCGACGATTTGTTCAAAATTTCTCAAGAATTGCCATACCATTAACAAAGCTTACACGAAAGAATGAGAAGTTTATATGGAACGACAAGTGCGAAGTAAGTTTTCAAGAGTTGAAGCGGAGATTAATCACGGCACCTGTTTTGTCACTTCCAGACGATCAAGGGAATTTCGTAATTTATAGCGATGCTTCTTACAAAGGATTAGGATGTGTTCTTATGCAACACGACAAGGTGATTGCATATGCGTCAAGGCAATTGAAACCACACGAACAGAAGTACCCTACTCATGATTTGGAGTTAGCAGCCATAGTATTTGCTTTGAAGATTTGGAGACATTATCTGTATGGAGAGAAATGTGAGATTTATACGGATCACAAAAATTTGAAGTATATATTTACCCAGAAGGAACTTAATATGAGGCAAAGGAGATGGTTAGAGTTGATCAAGGATTATGATTGCTCGATTAATTATCATCCCGGTAAAGCGAACGTTGTAGCAGACGCGTTAAGTCGGAAGGAAAGGTTAAATGAGTTATCAGTACCTGAAGATATATATAAAGAATTTCAGAAATTGGAATTGGAAATTCGAGTTTGCAAACCTGAGGAAGGAAAAGGGTACAGTATGACTTTCCAGCTGGAGTTGTTGGAGAAAGTAAAAAAATGTCAGGAAGATGTAATGGATCAAGATATAAATTGTTTGGTAGGTGAAATTATGCACGCAGAAGGATGATCAAGGTATTCTTAGGTTTTCTTCAAGAATTTGGATTCCACCAGTGACGGAACTGAAAAATGAAATTTTATAAGAGGCACATAGTTCAAGATATTCTATCCATCCAGGGAGTACCAAAATGTACAGAGATTTAAAGAAGAATTATTGGTGGCCAGACATGAAGAGGGAAATTGCGGAATGGATTAGCAAATGTTATACCTGTCAGAGAGTTAAAGCAGAGCATCAGAGACCAAGTGGATTATTACAGCCATTGGAGATTCCAGAGTGGAAGTGGGAACATATTACCATGGATTTCATAGTTGGATTACCAAGGACAAGGGCTAATCATGATGCCATTTGGGTTATAGTGGATAGACTTACCAAGTCAGCTCATTTTCTGCCTATAAATGAAAGATTTTCGCTCGACAAGTTAGTTTATATGTACTTGAAGGAGATCGTAGTTCGTCATGGAGTTCTTGTGTCTATTATATCTGATCGAGATCCAAGATTTAATTCAAGATTTTGGAAGAGTTTTCAAGAATGTTTGGGAACAAGACTGAATATGAGTACAGCTTATCACCCCCAGACGGATGGCCAAAGTGAAAGAACGATCCAGACAATCGAGGACATGTTACGTTTTTGTGCTATTGATTTCAAAGGAAGTTGGGATGAACATTTACCTCTGGTAGAGTTTGCTTACAACAACAGTTATCATGCCAGCATTGGAATGCCACCCTATGAAGCTCTTTATGGACGTAAATGTAGATCTCCATTATATTGGGACGAAGTAGGAGAACGCAAGATACTTGGACCTGAACTGGTACAGCAGACAAAGGAAGTTATTGAACTTATCCAGAAAAGATTAATAGCCGCACAAGATCGTCAGAGGAAATATGCAGACCAGTCAAGGAAAGACATGGAATTTGAAGAAGGAAGCTTGGTATTATTGAAAGTATCACCGTGGAAAGGACTAACGAGGTTTGGGAAGAAAGGGAAGCTAAGCCCAAGATATGTCGGACCTTTTGAAATCCTAAATCGCGTTGGCAAAGTAGCTTACGAATTGGCGTTACCTCCGCACATGGAGCACATTCACAATGTTTTTCACGTATCTATGCTCAAGAAATATAATCCAGACTCCAGGCATGTAATAGAATATGAGCCAATAGAGCTTCAGGCAGATTTATCATATGTAGAGAGTCCGATAAAGATTCTAGAGGAAAGAGAGAAAGTATTGAGAAATAAAGTGGTAAAGTTAGTAAGAGTATTGTGGAGAAACCCAAAGGTTGAAGAGTCAACCTGGGAGTTAGAAAGTGATATGAGAGAAAAGTACCCTCATTTGTTTTCTTAGGAGATTCTGAGGACAGAATCCTTTTAAGGGGGGAAGGATGTAATATCCGGCATATATCGTGTAATTATTTTTGCTATTAAATAATTATTATGTGTGTTCAATATCTATTCTGTGAGTTAATTGTTAAGCGTTATCTGTACTTGGATATTTAAAAGTAATATTAATTGAGTATTTTAATTTTTATATGTCCAAAATAAAATATAGATGATTGTCATATCTTTCTAATTATTTTTATGTTGATTTATGGATTTATAAGTATCATATGAAATTTATAAAATCTTTTTCCGGGTAATTAAAATCTATTTTATAAAAACGGGAACCAACCGACGTCAACCGTTGTTACATTTTTGGAACCCGAAACTCTTCCGAGAACTCCTTCCTAACCCAATTGTAATATTCCGAGCATATTCCATGTTTCGATTTTTTTCGATCCGGCGTACGGTTTGTTCTGCGCGGGTCCCGGCGCAACATTTTCGATACAATATTCATTTCGGAAAATCAATAAAACCCATATTTTCGATAAACGGGAGCTTTTTATTAAACTATCCCAATTATCACTTCGTAATACGTGTAACCAGGCGCTGAGACCAAGACCGCAGTACAAATTGTACTGGTTTGGATAATTATCCCGAAAACCGATACCGTTTGGATCAGTTTTTACAAATAAACGTACCGTTTTATATCCGGAATGATCCAACGGGATACTAATTCTCCGTAATTATAAATAGCCTTTTACCGTATTTTATTTCGTATCAAAATCATTTGCAGATAGTTAATTCTATAGTTTTCAGAGAAAAACCCTAATTACATAAACTGTTCTAAGAATCAAACAGCAAAACGAAGGCATTACCGATCTCTGTTTTCAAAGCTTGAGTAACCAAAACGAAGGATTTGAAGTGTTCTATCAGATTCTGAGCTTTGTTTCACTGCAGAATCAAAGGTTTATTTTCTGAAAATTTATTTATTTTCGAATTTATTTTATTAAAAATATGAATTTTTGTTCGGATGATTGTTTGTATGATTTGATGATTTCATGTTGTAGAGCTTGTTTTCCTGATGATTTTCATATGTCATACGTCTGATTTGGAGTTCAATAACATGCTCAAAAGTGGGTTTAATTTTCGAATTTCAAAATTAGGGTTTATAACCCGTATGAATGTTTTCAATTGAAATTTGGGGGTTTTTGATTCAGGGATTATTAGCTGTTGATTTATAGTGGGTTGTGTTCCTTATGAAATTTTCAATCGATTGATATATAGCTCGTTAACAGAGGATGCTTGAATCGTAGGGAGTTGTGATTTTAAAATTTCCGATGTTCGCCGGAAACCAGCGATGTTCTTGGCCAATTTCCGGCCAGAACAGGGATGATTAGAATGATTTGTTTGCATGAATATGTTCCTGGTAATCTGTAGTTTAATTCTGGAGGTGATGGTGGTGAGAGGAAGTCGGAGGTGAGTTCTCCGGTCACCCCCGATTTTCCGGCGACTGGAACTGCAAAATTGCAGTTTGGTCCCTGTACTTTTGAAAACGATGAAGTTTGGTCCCCCAGGTTTCCAGACTTTGCAAAAATTGGATTCCTGTTTTAAAAATGTTTAAAAATCATATTTTCTATTTATTTTTATTATAAAAATACATTTTTAATTTCTGAAAATTCTAAAAATTAGTATTTTAATTCCGAAAATTATTTTTAATTCCAAAATAAATCTAAATTAATTAGTTAATTAATTTCAGTTAATTTCTAATTGATTAATTGGTCAATTAATTCGAAAATTAATTGATTAATTGATTTAATTAATTATTAATTGATTTTAATTAATTATTTAATTAGATTTAATTATTTAAAAATGATTTAAAAATTCCGAAAAATAATTTCGAGCTTTAAAATATTATTCTAAATTATTTCCAAGGCTCGATAATTAGTATAAAATTGTTTCGGAGCCAGAATTGGCCAACCGAACCCTGTTTATTATTCCAAAATTGATCCAACAACCCGTTTTAATTCCAAAAAATATTTTAAAAATCATTTTAAATACCCGAAAGCCTATTTATGAACCGAGACTTCTTTATAAACGACATATCATTGATTACGTGATGTATTATGTGCTATATGTGACTTGTTGATTGACTATCGGTCTTTATATTCGGTGTTTACTTGATTGTTGCATAACTTTCAATCCGTTAATCGGATTTGGGTAAAACGAAGGGTAGATAGAAGTATGTGTTGAATAGAACTCTATGGGTCGATTATTGATAGATGCTTGTGGTATGTGAGCAGAAGAGGCAAGGCGTAGGAAAGGGAAACAGGTAGTTGAGGAGTAAAACGGTTGTGATTGGAAGCGAGGGCAGTGTAATAAGCTAATACCAGGCAAGTGTTCTGAACTTTCTCGAGATATTGTAGTACTTGATAATCCTGTGATATTGCAAGTGCTTTGAAGCACAGAAACCTAAACCCTGATTCCAGTTATTGTTCTTGAGCCATGAACCTTATTCTTTCTAGACCATTGATTGTTGTGTACCCAAACACGAATTTCAAGCATACGATACTACTCTACAAATACATGCAAACAAAATCCCAAACACTGAACTGAATTACTTGTATACTCAATCATTGCATCCTATGCTTTGAAAGCCCAAATCTTTGAAACCCTGAAATATTGATTCCTTTGTTATCCAATTCTTTCATTACCCAGCATCCAAGCTTTTAAATTGACTTATTGATCCTTACAAGGATTGAAACCCTTTCATTGTTAAACACTTATTATTGTTATTGATTCTGGTTATTATTTATTATTGCATATTCTGTTATTATGTTTGAATTGGACTGTTTTTTATAAAATTGTGGACCAGATTCGTGGTCAGACCATATAATGGTCAAGTTAGGCCAATGTGTGCCTTGGATCCAGTAGTTAGAGCAATGATGTGTGCCTTACTCGGGGTTAGTGCGTGACTGATCAGCAGCCTAACCTTGGTTTTTAAATTAAAAGTATAATATCCAATTCTAAATCATAATCCATTATTCACTTGATATCATAATCATGTTCACTTGATGATCATTATTCTCAGTTTTGTCATTGTGACTTGCTGAGCTAGTTAGCTCATTTGTGCAATGTTGTTCATATTCTTTCCAGTTAAAAAGGAACCAGTTGGTAAAGAGGATCCCCAGTCCAGCACGAGAGCTAGGGGTTCAGGTTGAGGAAGCTGAGCTAGTAGGCTTCTTTTGGAATAATTTAAGTCTATAAAAGGTTGTAATAATGTTTAATACTCAGTTTGAGTTTGGAATAGTTGGGATTTGAACGGTTTGTAATATATTAGTGTGCTTGGCTTGTGTGCATACTTTAACCTGTTGCGATTCGTGGTAGTTAGTAAATAGGGTCATTGCATATTATTATTATCTTTAATATTGTTATAAGCAGGTTTTAAATAAGGTGTGTGTGGACCCCAAACTTCTGACCCGGGTTTGGAGGGCGCCACACATGTCTTGCACAACAATCTCCCCCAATTTGTGAGAAGATTGGTTAACACAAATTCATGTCTGTTAACAAGATTAACCCCAAGTTATAATGGAAAATAAGACTAATATAAAAATTGACATAATTACAGCAATTGTACATTAGATGATTTTGAGTTTGACTATTTACAAGCATTAGACAAAGATTGGAACTTCTGATTCTGCCTTAATGAGGTCTTTTAAATATACCAGAATTTCAAGTTCCTCTATGATTGGAGTCCCTGTTAGAGCTTCTATCAGTTTGAGTCCGTCATGCTTTGGATAACCATTTAACATTTCAATTCTGAATCTTGAAAATGAGCCAGCTTTTACATTTAGAATTATTCTATCTTTAGAGATTCTGCTCATCTCTTTTGCTTTAAGTTCTTCTGATCTTTTGATATACATTTCAATCTCTTCATCATACTTTCTCCTTTTCTCATCATATTTTGCTTTACTCCTTGCTCTTCTTTCCTCCCTTGCAGTCAACCATTAAGCTATAACAGATCTCCATGCTCTTGTAGCAGTATCCTTGTCCTTCAGCAAACTTATCACTCTCTTAATTTCTATCGGTGAGAGAGTGTCCATCAAATTGCTGCCTAGAAAAGTGGAGAACCAATCTTGAAAGTAGTTTCTCACTTCCTTTAGAGTACCAACCCAGACTCTAACTATTTCCTCAGCCAGTTGTTGAAAATAGTCTTTATCTGAACTATACTAGTTTAAGGGTAGAAAATCATTCTTCTTGAAATAATTTCAGATGGACCTTTCAGTAACTTCACCTTTTTCAGTAGGCTTAGCTTTCCTAGGTTTTCTCGCAACAGACTTGAAATGAGTTTTGTATGATGGTTTTGTAGAAGGTAGGTTTGTGATTTTCTTGAGAGATGTTTGGCTTGTGGTGATTGGAATTTTTAGAAAGGTATTAGCAGTTTGCTTGTACAGGAATTTGGGCTTAGAGGTTTGAGGTGGTTTGATGTTTGAGATTGTTGACTTTGAGGGTTGAGCTGGTTTTGTTTGAATTTTTAGGGTTTGTTGTGGTTCTGAGCCATCATGTCTTTGTTTGCTCCTCATTTATCCTCTCCTTTTACTTTCACCATCCTTCTTTTCATCCTCCTTCCTCTCTCCACCCTTGCTTCTAGCTGCCTTAGTGGATTGACTTGGATTTGAGCCAGACGATTTTTGATCATCTTTCTTCTACTCATCATCATCCAAATTATCCTTGTTGATTTGAGTTTTCGGCAAGTTGGCTTCAGTATCCCTTAGATATCTCCCCAACACCTTAATCATCTCTTCATCTTCAAAAGTCTTATTCTTCTTTACTTTTAACTCAGTTTCCAGAGTCATGATAAGCTTCTTTTTGGCCATGACACATTATTTAGGGATTTGGAAGTGTTTGAAGTGTTTGGTGGTAGGACAGATGTATGCCACTCCCTTACTTGGCTATAGGTATGCTTCAGGAAAAGCAACCATTGAGCATTTTTCAGTTCAGCTAAAAATAAAGTGTCTTCATGGATCACTACTCTGACTTTGTTTATCAGAATATCCAACTCAGATGCCCTCCTTGATATCAGATAATTGAGGGACACCTGCATACACCTATTTACCCCAGAGTCATTTATATTGACCACAATCCTCTTCTCTTGAAAATTATCTTTAGTCTCCAAGATCACCCTTAAGGAATTTATTGTCCTGTCCAAGAACTTTTTGTAGGTGAAGTGGTTATTATTGAGAGAAGCCCTTAGAGCCTTTAGAAATTCATCAAATTCCCTGCTCAGACTTGGTCCTTCAGCAGCCCTAATGAGCCTCTCCATGCCAATATCTACTTCTTGAACTAAGCTCTTTTCAGCACTTTGCACATTTTGAGTAAATGATCTTGATCTTGCTAGCCTAGCCTCTATCTCCCCCTTAGTCTTGTTGGCAGGCGTGAGAAGGGGAGTAGGAATTTCAGGCCTCACAGCTTCAGGAAGTGTAGGAAATGGAATATTAAGTTTAACCATGATGGCTCCCAAAGCAACTAAATTTTGCATTTATAGGTGCTTGTGGGAGTCCACCAAGGCTTGAATGTCTGCCTGTTGACTCTTTACCAGTGTAGTGAGAGCATGCACTTAAGATGTGAGTTGGTCATTTGAAGCTTGCAAAGTGGAAACTTGACCTTGAAGAGACTGAATTTGAAGATTTGTAGAAGTTGATTCTGGCTGAAGAGAGCTTGTGGAGCCAAAAGTTCTTCCACGGCTTGTTTGATGTCATCCATAAGCAAGGCAGAGGGCTCAAATTTGCTCTGGTGAAGCTGCTCCAGTTTGACCTTTGAGTCATTTGTATTGGTGATTTACTTCTGGATACTTCATGAAGAGCAATGAAGGATTGTTTTAGATTTTTAATTTCTCTTTCAATGGTAGTCAGATCCATCCTAGTCATTTGATCATCAAAATGCTTGAACTTGGAGGTGATCTGAACTTGAGAAGGTATAATTTTATCCATCTTTTCATTTACCAGCTTTCTGATCCTGTCTTCATGACCACTCAGTTTGACTTCAAGAGCTTTACCAAAAAGGTGAAAAGCTTTGAGATGCGCTTTGTAAACTTCTGTAACTATATCATATACATCTTGTGGAGTCAAGGCCTTGGCATTGCTTCCCAGAATAGTGATATATTCCTCCTTAAACCTGGACAAGACTTAATCCATCTCCAATACATAGTCCTCTGATAACCATGCATCTATATTACCATCTTGTTCTGCATCATTGACAATTTTCTCTTTTTATTTCTCAACTTCTTCATTGTATGTAAGCATAATCGCTTGATAATCTTGATTGCTCATGTTTGAAGTGAGTAGATGCTGTGAGATGTTTGTTAACCCATAAATCTGTTCAACTAGAATATCATCTACAGATGTAGGTTGAGAGTCATATTCTTCCATCCATTGAGAGAGAAGATGTGGTTGTTGAGGTTGTGAGGTTGAAGGTTGGTGTCAGGGAGTAGAACCACCTGTGACTGAAGTCACGGTTTTACTCACAAATTGCTCTGTGTTTGTGACAGTGTATTGTCCTCCACTTGTAGTGGGAACCTCCTATTGGATTGGAGGGGATTTGACTGGACTGTCATGTACACCAGTCTCAAACCCTTGTGCTTCTTGCAAAGAACTGTCACATGAATGTGATAAACTTGCCTGGATCATTGGCAATTGTACTCCTAACATCAACTGCTAATGCAATTTCTGCTAGGGTTTTGAGGGGAGTTGTTCCTACATGAGGAACCTCCAATTGAATTGGAGAGGATTTAGATAGCTCCCCCTCAGGAGTACTACCCTCAAACCTAACAGTCTGTGAAGACTGATTTACAAATGAAGGTACATTTGTGACATCCATGGGGTCTTTAGTAAAAACTGATGGATCCGCCATGGTTTTGATGGTGTCATCAAGGTCTACCCCAGCTAGTAGCCTCTCACCATCTGATTGAAGTGTCTGGGTGGTGAACAAGGTTTCTTGAACCAGGTCACTTGATTTATCTTGCACTTGAGAATTGGATTCAAGTGCTGTAGGTGGAGAATAAATTTGTGAGATTAGAAGTTGTTATTTAGAAGCGATTGTTGGCAGCACCCCCTGAATGGATGAGGGAGCTTCAAAATATGTGCCCTCACTGTGTGTGCCATCCTTATTTCTTCTACCATATACTTGGATTTGATCAAGTGCAGGCTGTGTAGACTCTATACAGGATGCATTTATGTAAATGCTCTTTTTAATACACACACCCTGTTGAGAGGATGTATATAGATTCTGTTTAATCTCTATATTTATAACTGTATCCTTTTGGGAGGACACAGAGGTGATTTGAGTGGTCAGCTCAGCTTTCTTACTATTCTTTGTTCTCACTACTAGAAAAATGCCCTTAGACATCGGTTATAAACTGATGTCTTTTTTTTTCAAACCGATGTCTTCGCATGTGAGGAGAAAGGTGGGGGACATTAACATCGGTTTTTAGCCGATGTTAAAGATATACATAGACATCGGTTTTCTTAGCAAACTGATGTATAATTAGCCCTTTTTTTGAATAACATGTTAAAATTAGATTGTGAAAAATGGTAAATAGGAGGTTAAGAAGCACTATAAACATATAACAAGGAAGAACATTAAACTGATAGACATCAGATTCTTAAAAGAAATAATGTCTTACTTTGTATAGTACATCGGTTGCTACATAGAACCAATGTTAAATATGGCATATCACATCGATTTCAATTAGGTTAGCGATGTCAAATATGACATATCACATCGGTTTCACTTAGGATAGCGATGTAAAAGTTCCTATTTATATCATTTTTCCTGTCAAAATTGTTGTGTTTTGCTTATTTTTGACATCAGTTTGTTAATAATTAAATGATGTTATATATATCCAAGATACATCGTACTCTTTAATTAAAATAAAAGCTATATCAATAAAAAAAACAATCTTCAACGAGAACAAATATATACCAAAAAACTTATATACAGCATTCAACCAACATATTTATGTATCTACATCTACATCAACATCAAAAACCATCTACTTACAATCACATTCCTAACCTATCTAGCTCACTAAAGCCGCATTCCCCAAGCAATTCTCCTCGGATGGATATGCTGCTGAACCATAAATAGCATCCGCTGAAGCAAAGTTGGTAGCATCACGTACAACTCCCTCTTGAGCTTGTCTTTATAATCAACAAAGTACACACAGGAAATGAATGATGATAGGAGACAAGTATAAGAAAATATTACAAATTATTTACTTCACAAATGTCGAACGTATATTTAGAAGCTAAGTCCGGTATTAGTCACTGACCACATACGAATACATGATTAGTTGCTTTAACTAGTTTCTTATTTATAGATAATTTCCTAAATGTTAAATCTTAAACACTAACGAACTATCAGCTTAACTGTTTATAGGATACATTAAAAATGATTTAGTAGCAGCATCCTTCCAGATGGATGATGACAAGCTAATTTCCTAAATATAGTTGTTTGGTCTTCATAATAAAAATAAACAAACTTACAACTATCAATTTTCCTGCACTTTCTGGCCTCTTTGCGATTTTAATTGCAGCTGCAGCTGCAGCACCGGATGATATTCCCACCTGTAAAGATACTTAACAATCAGATGTAGATAAACTGAGCAGAGCATCATAAGGCAACATAGAAGTCCTAAAGAGATCCATTTCGAGTGTAAAAATGGTTAAACTTACCAGCAATCTTTCTTTTACGGAAATAAGATCTATAGTTTCAATGGTTTTATCACTTGGCTCCTGTTAAATGACGGAAACAACATTACATCTTGAGTAGAAAGTATGTATTGCTATTAAAATCTTTATATGTTAGATATATTTGATAATGTCATGGCTAATGTGATTTATGTTTAGTTTTCAGATCTTACTTAAACAGGATAAATCAGTACTTACTGGAAGTTAGGACTTAAGGATATCAGTTCTTATATTATCAGGAGATAATTATCAGAAGATGGATATCAGAACTTAAGTACTGAAGGACGTTCAGATAAGGAAGGCAGTTGGTTAAAGGAAAGAAGATCGAGACAAACATAAGAAGAGATATGCATGAAGAAGGAATTCTATGAAGAATTGAATACTTGGAAGAAAAGATATCTAATTGATATATTTTAGGAAGCAGAATTATATTCCATATCAATTAGCGATTATCTTGTAACTGTGTAGTATATAAACACAGACATAGGGTTTACACTATAAGTGTTATCACAATTGAGAAGATTATTCTTTGTAACCCTAGCAGCTCTCGTGATATTTGTTCATCACTGAGAGAGAACAGTTTCATACTGTAACAGAGTTTATTGTTTTAAATAAAGTTTATTTTCTGTTGCTTGAGTTATTAAAGTTCGATTTGATTGTGCTATATACTGTATTCACCCCCTCTACAGTGTGTGTGACCTAACAAGTGGTATCAGAGCCTATCTGTTAAAACACAAACAGTTTAAGATCCAAGCACAATCATGTCTGAAGCAGAAACTCCAACTAAGCCCACCAAAGCTGAAGAACCTCCAAAGACACAAATTCAAAGCCGATATGAGACTATTAGAGTTCTCATATTGAGACCATCTGAATATTCCATATGGAAGGTGAGGATGACCATGTTTCTGGAAGCTACAGATCCTGAATATCTTGATAGAATCAAGGAAGGGCCTCACAAACCAACCAAGCTCGCTGTTGCAGTTGCAGGTGAAGCAGCAAAGTCTGTACCAAAGGAGAAGAGTGATTACACTGCTGAAGATATCGCATCAATTGCTAAGGATGCTAAGGTACGACACTTACTGCATAGTGCTATTGATAATGTAATGTCAAACAGGGTAATAAACTGCAAGACTGCAAAGGAGATATGGGATGCCTTGGAAACAAGATGTCAGGGAATGGATACAATTAAGAAGAGCAGGAAGACAATACTCACTCAAGAGTATGAACACTTTGACTCAAAGGCTAATGAGTCATTGACTGATTTATATGATAGATTTGTCAAACTCTTGAATGATTTGTCACTGGTTAATAAGGAGTATGATCTTGAATATTTAAATCTTAAATTCATGTTAGCTCTTCCTGAATGCTGGGATTTGAAGGCAACAACAATAAGAGACAACTATAATCTTGATGAAACAACTCTTGATGAAATTTATGGAATGCTCAAGACTCATGAACTTGAGATGGAACAAAAAAGCAAGAGGAAAGGAGGAAAGTCAAGGACAGTTGCTCTTAAGGCTGAAGAAGAATCCCCCAAGGCAGCTACCTCAAGGAAAGACAAGGGTAAAGCTCTCTTCACGAAGTCTGATACTGAGTCATAAAATTCTGTAAGTGATGATGACTCAGAATCTGAAAGCTTGCCTGAGACGGATGCTGATGAAGAGATGATGAAACTGTGTGCTCTTATAGTGAAAGGAATCACAAAGATTGCATACAGGAAGTTCAGGAAGGGAAAGAAGTTTTCCAGGAAAGGCACAAGTTCTGATAAGAAGAATTTCAGAAAATCTGAGGGAAGAGGAGGAAAGTCTGACAGAGGAGATTATACAAATGTCAAATGCTACAACTGTGGTGAGAAAGGCCACATATCTCCTGATTGCAAGAAAGTGAAGAGTGACAAAGGCAAGGCTCTTGTCACAAAGAAGAAAAGCTGGACAGACACCTCAGATTCTGAAAGTGAGGAGAATTATGCCTTGATGGCAAATGCTGATAAGGCAAGTGCTGAAAGCAGTTCTGAAGCTGCCGAATTAAAGGTACCTCAAACTACTTATGCCTTTCATACTAATGATATTAATGAGTTGAGAAGATATCTTAAAACCATGTTCATTAGTTATAGAGATCAAACTTTAACATGTGAAAGATTAACTTCTGAAAATCTTGCTTGCAAAAAGAGGAATGATTATTTAGAAAAAGAGTTAGTCATGTTCCATCAAACTCAGAAAGATAGAGATGATGCTTTCTATGTTAGGGATGAAGTGCTTAAAATGAATGAATCTCTAAAAGATGAGTTAGAAAAGGAAAGAGAGATTATCAGGACTTGGACTAACTCTGGCAGAACAACTCAAAATTTGTTAAGTAGTGAAAACTGGAAAGAGGGCTTAGGTTATGGAGAGGATAAGAATGATAAAGGAACTGTAGATATTAAGCCTGTAGTTGTTAAACAAAAGCCAAAGTTAAAACCTGTTAAGTTTGTAGCTGTAAAGTCTGAAAATGAGAATTCAGAAGTTAAAAAGGAATTAACTTCTGACAAACTAAAACAGGAAAAGACAACTGAAGTAAACGTAGGCTTAATGACAAAGAAGCAGCTTAAGCATAAGCTGAAAGATGTTAAGAATGCAAACAAGGTAAAATTACCTAGGAAAAATAGGAATGGAAAGGAAGGTGTGAATAAAAGCAATAATTATAAGCCTATTCCTAAGGCTCCTAGGAAAACGTGTCATAACTTTGGAAGTTCTAACCATCTGGCTTCTTTTTTACGGAAGAATAAGAACATAAACTCCTTACCTTCAAAGTCAGGAGTTAAGAGTCAGTCTGTTAGATATAAGCCACAAAATCCTTGTTTTCATTGTGGTAGTTTATGGCATTCCATTTATACTTGTAAGGAATATCATAGTTTGTACTATGATTATTATCAAATAAAACCTTCTTTAAAGAAAGTTACCATTGTTCCCTCTAGTGTAAGTTATGATTCAAAGTCTAATAGTGTAAATTCTGATAAGAAAATTGTTAACATAAACTCTGATGCTAAATCCGCTGCAAATGTTAACAGACTTAATAAGGCCAAAGGATCCAAGCATGTCTGGGTCCTTAAAACTAATCATTAGTGGTATTTATGATTGCAGGGCAACAGGAAAAACATCCTAGTTCTGGACAGTGGATGTTCAGGACATATGACTGGAAATAAAGCCCTGCTATCAGACTTTGTGGAGAAGGCTGGCCCAAGTGTTTCTTATGGAGATGACAACATTGGAAAAACATTGGGATATGGCAATATCAATCTTGGGAATGTCATCATTAAAGAAGTAGCTCTGGTCTCAGGACTTAAACACAATCTGCTGAGTGTCAGTCAAATCAGTGACAGAGGTTATCATGTGGATTTCTTTGAAGAACACTGTGAAGTTGTAAGTAAATCTACAGGCAAAGTTGTTCTGAAAGGATACAGGCGTGGTAACATTTATGAAGCCAAGCTTTCAACAAGTACTGATGGTTCTGCAATCTGTCTGATGAGTAGAGCATCAATTGAAGAAAGCTGGAATTGGCACAAGAAACTCTCTCATTTAAATTTCAACAATATAAATGAACTAGTCAAGAAAGATCTTGTGAGAGGACTGCCAAAGTCAGTATTTACTCCTGATGGCCTTTGTGATTCTTATCAGAAGGCTAAACAAAGAAAATCCGCATTCAAGAGCAAGACTGAATCATCAATTCTTGAGCCTTATCACCTTCTACATGTTGATCTATTTCGTCCAGTAAATGTCATATCTATTGCAAAGAAGAAATATGCTATGGTCATAGTGGATGAGTTTACCAGATACACATGGGTGTATTTCTTGCACACTAAAAGTGAAACTGCATCTATCTTGATTGATCATGTCAGGCAACTGGATAAATTGGTCAAAGATTCTGTGAAAATAATAAGGAGTGATAATGGTACTGAGTTCAAGAATTTGATAATGGAAGAGTTCTGCAAAAACCATGGAATCAAGCAGGAATTTTCTGCTCCTGGAACTCCACAGCAAAATGGAATTGTGGAAAGAAAGAATAGAACTCTCATTGAAGCTGCTCGTACAATGCTTGATGAAGCAAAGCTTTCAACCTATTTTTGGGCTGAAGTTATGCAGACTGCTTGTTTTACTCAGAATGTAACACTAATTAACAAGCATGAAAAGACACCATATGAAATGGTGAAGAACAAGAAGCCAAATCTGAAGTATTTTCACGTATTTGGATGTAAGTGTTTTGTTCTTAAGACTCATCCTGAACATCTATCCAAATTTGATTTAAAAGCTGATGAAGGAATCTTTGTTGGGTATCCACTTTCCACAAAATCCTTTAGAGTCTATAACTTAAGAACAAGAGTGGTCATAGAATCTATCAATGTCTCTTTTGATGAAAAGAAGATTACCGGACTTGAAGATTTTATTGATCATGATCAGCTGAGATTTGAAAATGAAGACTTAAATTCTGATACTAAAAATCTAGACAATCTAAATCCTGATACTGCAAACTCTGATGGACTAATCTCTGATGTTATTGAAACTGTGGTGACTACGCCAAAGGAAGATGCACCTATGCAGGGGGAGCATACTCAAGATATTACCACATCTCAAGAAGCATCAGAACATATATCTGGCTCTTCAAGTTCTGATTCGTCAAGTTCTGATAAGCCAAGTTCTGATAGTTCTGAAAATATAAATACTGAAGAATCCAACTCAGAGAGCATAGTTTCAGGGGGAGCATCAGAAAATGTTAATGAAGACAGCATGGATCATGGGGGAGCATCCAGTTCTAGAGAAAACCTTCCATCTGCAAGGAAGTGGACTAAATCATATACACCTGATTTGATAATTGGAAATCCTGATGCAGGTGTCAGAATTAGAACAGCTACTTCAAGTGAATGTCTTTACAATTCTTTTCTTTCTCAGACTGAGCCAAAGAAAGTGGAAGAAGCTCTTCAAGATGCTGATTGGGTGCATGCAATGCAGGAAGAGTTAAATGAATTTGAAAGAAACAAAGTCTGGACCCTAGTGCCAAGACCAAAGAACAGATATGTTGTTGGTACAAAATGGGTATTCAGAAATAAAACTGATAGTGATGGCATAATTACATGGAATAAGGCAAGGCTGGTTGCAAAAGGATATTCTCAACAGGAGGGAATTGATTATGATGAAACATTTGCACCAGTTTCTAGATTGGAAGCCATAAGGATATTTTTGGCTTATGCTGCTCACAAAAAGTTTACTGTCTTTTAAATGGATGTGAAAAGTGCTTTTCTCAATGGAGAATTGCAACCTCCAGGCTTTGTAGATTCCAAATATCCAGATTATGTCTACAGGCTTGATAAAGCACTTTATGGACTTAAGCAAGCTCCAAGAGCATGGTATGAGACTTTAGCTCAGTTTCTTCTGGAAAGTGGATTTAACAGAGGAACTATAGACAAAACACTGTTCTACCTCAACCATGGAAAGGACTTACTTTTGGTTCAGATATATATTGATGATATCATCTTTGGTTCTACAAATAACAGACTTTGCAAGAAGTTTTCTAAACTGATGCAGTCAAGGTATCAAATGAGTATGATGGGGGAACTTAGCTATTTTCTGGGCTTTCAAGTCAAGCAGAATGAAGAAGGCGCTTCTATTTATCAAACTAAGTACACCAGAAATTTGCTGAAGAAATTTGGAGTGCAAGATTGTTCAAGTGCATCCACTCCCATGGCCACTGCAACAAAACTGAGCAAGGATACTAGTAAATCAGTAGATATTACTGATTACAGAGGTACGATTGGCTCTCTACTCTATCTAACTGCTAGTAGACCTGATATCATGTATGCTACCTGTCTTTGTACAAGATTTCAAGCAGATCCAAGAGAACCTCACTTAACAGCTGTGAAAAGGATTTTCAAATATCTTAAGGGAACAGCTGATCCGGGATTGTAGTATCCCAGAGAATCAGATTTTAAACTAATAGGTTACTCAGATGCAGATTTTGCAGGTTGCGAAATTGACAGGAAAAGCACAAGTGGAAGGTGCCAATTTCTTGGAGGCAGATTGGTTTCTTGGTTTAGCAAGAAATAAAAGTCAATTTCCACATCAACTGCAGAAGCAGAGTACATTGCTGCAGGAAGCTGTTGTGTACAGATTCTTTGGATGAAGAATCAGTTACTGGATTATGGGTTAACATATTTTAAAATCCCTATTTAATGTGATAATCAAAGTGCTATTGCTATGACAGGTAATCCAGTTCAACACTCATTGACAAAGCACATCATCATCAGGTACCACTTCATAAGGGAACATGTGGATGAAGGTACAGTGGAATTGCACTTTGTTCCAAAAGATCAACAACTAGCAGATATCTTCACAAAACAACTGTGTGAAGCTACTTTTACAAGATTGGTAAATGAACTTGGAATGGTTTCAGGTTCTTTCTCTTAATCTGCTTAGTTTTGTTCTAATGCATCAGACTTTATGATCAGTTTTTACAGAAATTACTCTCTATGTGTATTCTGTGCTTCATTGAAAATTACTTAAGTACTGATTGTTGTCTGCTGTGAATTTCTAAACTTTGATAATCATATGTCTGTTTATGTAACTATTTTATCCTATGAGGATACCTGTGCTAGATGCTGACCTAGTAGTCTTCAATATACTAGAAATCCCATGTAAGAAGTAATTATTTATGTGGAAATCCATTGACACAAGCAAATTCTGATATTGAGCTTAGTTAAGTTTACTATGTCTATCTTATTACTAAGTCAAAAACTAGAATAATGCTTCTCATCTATTACGTTCTGGTGTTAGTAAATCTGCTGAATGTACTAAGTGCTGATAAACCTCACTTATCAAAAGAAAAAGGGAAAAGAAAAAGAAATAAAAATCAGGTATTCCTTTGAGGTCTAAAGTAAAAAGGTGGAAGGGACGACCCAAGTGCATTGCTGGTATTAAGTAATATGCATCAGAAAAGCAAAATATTTTCTTGGTGACTTTTCACACTCTATGATTACTGGAGAAATACTCTGATAATAGCATAAATTCTGATAAGCAGTCGTGACTCACTTACACTGAGAAGCCACTGTAAAATGGAATTTAAAAAGATACACAAAATTAGCACAAAACAGTTGAGGTGGACTCAAGCATGAAATCATTCAATAGTAGGCTTCAGAATAATGACAGATTTTTGGTAAAGTTTTAGTTATGCCTTATTTCTAAGATGTACTGAAGTGAATCAGACTTTACTCTTTGTCTGATATTTAGCTTAATGCACACACTAAACACTCCATATGAATGATGAAAATTACTGTGGTCATCTATGTTATTTTAGATGAACAGTTTATATGTCAGATTGCATAAATTCTGAGGACAGGTTCTGTTGAACGTTCTGATGATTAAGTTCTGAAGAATCGATATCAGAATTTGGGTGAAGAATTACGGAGATAGGCATTCATTTTTCAAGTTAAGAAATCATGTTCTGATGACTGTTAAGTTATGATATAAGTCTAATATTTGATATTAAATTCTGATCCTTTACTTGACTTATTTGTGGATAAAATTAAAAAAAGAAACAGTCTCATTTTAAATCAGAATATGTTTGGGAGGAATATTAACAGTCAATATAATTAGGGATAGTGGTACACGTACATGCACGGTAATTTTTACTTGTTTCTTGTGCGCATTAAAAACCCTGTTTTACCTTTCCAATGACTGTTTTTCTTCTTCCAAGTCTAGGGAGACGAGGTAGAATTATTTCTACCTGTCAGCATTAAATTTTCTTGCGTCTCCTGGCATTCTCTTGCCTATATAAACCAACACTTCACATCAGCCTATACATCAATTCTTTTCTCACATACTCACTATCATTTCCTTTATACCAACAAAACCATGGTCAACTACAATATGTTTTTGAACTATGAGACCTTCAACATGGAGCTGAGCTGTGAAGCATGGCAGCAGGAATGGCACGTCACTGTCATTCCTGATGAGATTTGGGACTCGGTTCCCCAGGAGGTTCTCACCCACCTCCTGTTCTTTTACATGGACTACCATCGCCATCTGGAGCGATTGGAGGAAGAAAGGCTGGAAGCTCTCCGCCAGCAAGAGCGAATCATCAGACTCGCTATTCTTTTTGTAGAGAGTAGGAAGAAGAAATAACTTATTTTCTTCTTCCTGTTTTTCTTCATCGTCAGCCTTGCCCTGCTTCTTGAGCTAGGACTAAGGCTGTTGATGTTAGGATTAGAAGATTAGGACAGACTTGTAATTCTCTGATGTAATTTCAATTTCATGAATGTATTCTCTTAATATATTAATGAAATTTCTTATTTTTGCAAGATTCTGTCTCTGAGATGTTTGCACATTTAACTGCATTGATAAATCCTGATATATCCATGTTCTGATGATCATTTTAATCATTGATTTAACTTAAGTTCTGATTTTAAAATATCAGTACTTGTTTACTTGATTTATTTTGGTCATTCTCACACTCGAATTGTTTTCCAGAATATTGGTTTAGCAGTAAAAATAATTGAATAAGTGGTAACAGTTTAAATTTTGAATTAAAACTGACTTATCTCAATTAATGGAATTACTGGGTAAGTGGAACGGTTTTTCCTTGAAAACCTGCAAGTGGGTAAGTAATGGTTACTATTTTCCCGTGCCCATGAACTATTCATTATTGCTGCATGTCTGACAGATGTCCAACGATTATATTTTTTTTACCAAGTATAAGTAAGAGAGAGAGAAGATTATACAATCTTTTATTTACTTTTACACTTTATCTCTCTTTCTTTGCTTTTACTCTCTCTCATCTCCTGACGTTGGTTTTTCATACAGACATTTTATCAAACACCTAACAGGCAACTCTTAATTTTCGATTTTTCTCATGGCACCTAAGGATTTGATCATTGATGGAGCTAAGTTCGTTCCAAATAACTAAGCTGCAATTCTCAATAATGATGAAGCTCCGTCTGAATTGCATTTTGTGCAAGATCTTCTTGCACACAGTGAAATTGGGTATGCATTGACCCAACCTTCAGTCTTTTCAAGCTAACAAGTTCTGACGTTTTGGCGGACTGGGCATTTTGACAATGGTGGTGCTAATGGTACTCCTAGCATTGTTTTTGAAGTGGATGATATTGAACATGTGGTAGCTCCTGGTATAATTCGCAAGGCCTTACATTTACCAGAAGGCTGTATTTTCTCAATACCGGAGGAATCAGCTCTACAAGAGTTAATGGCCAGTTTGGGGTATGAGCAGAGTTTGGCTAAGTTTGGACAGTTGAAACGGGCTCATATCAGAAAGGAATGGAGCTTCTTCTTCGACTGCATCACTAAAGCTTTCGGGAATAAGTGTTCAAACTTTGATGCCATTCCTATAATGAGTCAGCACATCGGGTATGCTATTATTAACCAAACTCATTTTGATTTTGCAAATGCTGTGATAGGTTTTATTGGGGATAGGATGATAGAAGATAGGAATGTTGTACTTTGCTAGATTTTGTCAGCTTATATATAATTTCTGTTGTGCTGATGAACCCCAACCTACCACTGACTTAACTCCACCTTTCAAAATTGCAAAACGAGCCTTTAATGACTTGGTAAATGCTGACCTTAAGAAAAAGGTGGTTAGACCTTTACAGATTCCTCAGTCTGTAAAACAGATCTTGGTAAATGATGATCCTCAAACCTATAGATCTGTTTATCCTGATGTACAACCCACCACCACATCCCAAACACCACAGCAACCATCACAACATACCACTCATACATCTATTCCTCAACCCTCTCTCAGAACATATCTCAAAACATATCTCACACCTTCACAGACAGCTCAACCTTCATCCTCAGCACCTACTGTGAAGCCTTCATCTTCCAAGCCCAAGAGGACAAAGACTGTTCCTCAGACACCTCAGAAGAGAAGGAGGATTGTTTTGAGAGATGAGTCTGATAGTGAGGAACAGGTTTCTTCATCAGAACCTGTTGTTAAAGAAGCTGAGAAAGTTCCTTCTCAGAAGGATTCTGGAATTGGGGGATCTAAGCTTCTCAAAAGCCTTAGAAGAATGACTTCTGTTGAATCTCCCACGGAATCCCCACCTTCAAAGAGATACAAGAAATAGAGAGCTAAAAGGCCGGTTTCAGATGATGAGGAAGCAGCAGCTAAGAAAGGAGATCAGGAATCTCTGATCTCACAAGAACCAGAATCTGCTGAAGCCACTACTTCTCCATTGACTCCAACTCAGGAAGCTGCTACAGAACAGACCAACACACCATCTGTGTCTCCTATACATAAGGATGTATCTCCTGTTGATCCAGGCACAAGTGCTGATATTGATATTCAGAACCTGGTTGTGCCTGAGGTACTTTACTTAGAAGCTCCAACAGCAATTCATCCATCAACAACACCTGTTACTGATGCTACTCAAAGTCCAGAATTGTCTACTACACCTTCTCTGCATCTAGATGTTGATGATCAGAATATAGGTGAGCATCAGGATATGGCTGTTGATCAGAACTTGGAACCAGATCAGCACTTAGAGGATGATGTTGAAGCCTCAATTGCTTTTCATACTGTTGTTCTATCAGAAGATGCTGATTCTGTTAGTTCTGATGCTTCCAATGCTGATACTACTGGTGCTGATGCTTCAAATGCTGATCCTACTGGTGATACTGCTATGAATGCAGATGCTGATGCAGTTGGTCCTTCAGGACATGCACCTCAACAAACTGTTCTTAAATCTGAACTAGTTAAGAAGTTTGCTACAAGAGAAACACCAGTGCCTTGGAGTGAAACTCCTGCAGGACAGGAGTGGACTAAGGAATGGAACTCAGTTACCTGTGTTCCATCTGCAAAGACTCTTGCTGAACACTTGACAAAAGCTGATGAGATGTTAATTAATGATGATTTCAAAACACAGCTTCGTGTCACTGCATTGAGTACTAAAAATCTGTAAGGTCTCCATTCCACAACTCATGAAGAGTTACATAAAATTCAGGAAGAATTACTCAAGCACAAAACAGTTCAGAAAATTGACAAGAAAAAATTCTTCCAACCTACCTTTGACATAGTTGCTTATATTGAGAAGACCCAAGAGAAGCAACAGTCTCAGATTGATGCTATTTTGAAAAATCAAGCTTCTCAGCAATCTCAACTTGATGAAATCCAAGCCTCAGTGGAATTGCTTGTCTCTCTTATGTTACCTGTTGATGCCAAAAAGGGGGAGAAAGTAATTAAGTCCAAATGCAAAACTGATAAGACACTGAAGGGGAAGGATGATGAAAAAGATGACCAGGGAAACTTTGGAATGGGTGGAGGTCATAGTCAAGGTAGAGATTTCTCATCAAGAAAAGTTGAAGTCACAAGTCATAGGACAAGTTCTGATGCTGGAAAAAGAATTACTTCTGCTACTGGTAAAAGGATAAGTTCTGATAAACTTTTAGATCTTGATGAAGAAATGTCAAGACAGTTATTTCTTAAGGAAAATCCAGGAATAGACTTGGAGAGTCTGATGGAAGAAGAAGCTAGACTTAAATCAGAAAAAGTCAAATCTAAACCTGAAGCTTCTGTTAAAAAGAAACTTCCAAAACTCAAAGGCATTGTGATAAGAGAAAGGACAAATCCTGTAGCAACCAAAGCTAAATCACAACTGCAGATAGATCCAAGGTCCAAGGGCAAAGAGAAAGTTGGTGAACCTATCAAGGTTTATGTGCCTCCTGTGAATGAAGAGATTACTGATGAAGATGCTGATCTTGCTCTGACTTCAAGAAAAGTTTCTAAGACAACCTCTGACATGGCTCAAGTTGTTCAGAGTCAAGAAATAGTTAGTTATGATATCTCTAAGAAGCAAGTAACCTCTGACATAGCTCAAGTTAACTTGACATCAGAAGATAAATCAAAGGAAACCTCTGACATTGCTCATGTTAAACCTTCAAAGATACTCCTATCAGGATTCACTAAAGCCAAACAGGCTCATCCTTTGAAGACTGCTGCAAGTGGTTTTGAAGCAAGAGTGGTTACTGGAAAGGAAGCAAGAGATAAAATTGGATTGGGAAGTGCTGATGAAAGAAGAATACAGAACACAACCAATGATCCAACTTCCTTAAGTGAACCAGGTATTGGAGCAACTCCTGAGAGATTGAATCAACTAGAATCTGTACAAATGGTTTACCATACCTACTTGAAAGAACACATCTTGTTGTACTTCATGACAGATGGTAGGGTTTATCATATAAGGGAAAATGCCATTCCACTGAAGTATTTTGAAGAGCTGGAACATGTATTATTCTTACTTCAAGTGAATGACAAAATAACAAAAAGTGCTACAAACTTTTTGAAGAGTCAAATTCAGAAACAGAAAAAGCTTTATTCTGTTAAGTCTGACAGCACATATCTTCCAAAGTACAGAGATCACAAGGGTGATATTGTTGAGATGAAGCCCAATTCTGCTAAGATTATAACTACCTTTCTGGGTTACAGGGCTGTGGAATTCAATCTTGAGTCTGACAAGGCATATTTGATCAGACTGGATCAGGACATAAGGAAAGCTAGAATTAATGATCTCAGGGCTGCAATCTTCCAAATTGGTGAAGATTCTGCAGAACTTAAAGATGCTAAAAGGAGGATGATTGATGAACTCAGATATGCTGAGAGATGTTTGTTGAAGAACTATCTCAGAACAACTCCTGACATCAGAGAGATTAGAAGATGAAGCCAAGTCAAGATCTAAAACTACTTAAATTCTGATATGAATACAGACTGAAGTTGTTATCAGAAGTAAAAGATTGGTAAAGCTTTAAGGACTGTAAGTTGTAGTTATCTAGTCAAATTCTCATGCATTTGTACTTAATGTTTTTGACATCATCAAATATATGTTAAACTTGTATATTATGCTAATTTACAAGTTGGGGGAGATTGTTAGATATATTTGATAATGTCATGCCTAATGTGATTTATGTTTAGTTTTCAGATCTTACTTAAACAGGATAAATCAGTACTTACTGGAAGTCAGGACTTAAGGATATCAGTTCTTATATTATCAGGAGATAATTATCAGAAGATGGATATCAGAACTTAAGTACTGAAGGACGTTCAGATAAGGAAGGCAGCTGGTTAAAGGAAAGAAGATCGAGACAAATATAAGAAGAGATATGCATGAAGAAGGAATTCTATGAAGACTAGAATACTTGGAAGAAAAGATATCTGATTGATATATTTTAGTAAGCAGAATTATATTCCATATCAATTAGCGATTATCTTGTAACTGTGGAGTATATAAACACAGACATAGGGTTTACACTATAAGTGTTATCACAATTGAGAAGATTATTCTTTGTAACCCTAGCAGCTCTCGTGATATTTGTTCGTCACTGAGAGAGAACAGTTTCAAACTGTAACAGAGTTTATTGTTTTAAATAAAGTTTGTTTTCTGTTACTTGAGTTATTAAAGTTTGATTTGATTGTGCTATACACTGTATTCACCCCCTCTACAGTGTGTGTGACCTAACATTATATATTAACAATAATATATTATCCATTTGGTCATCGAACCATTCTATTGTTGTATCAAAAAAGTCATCCATTTCCTTTCTGGAAGAAGCTCAGAGCACTTGACATGGTAGAATGTGGTGATAGATAAACTGAATGAAACTTACAGAGGGAGCACAATAATTTCCTGGTCTTACCTGAACAAATTCATCAATAATGTCGACATCTAGTACTCCAGGAATAAAACCAGCTCCAATTCCCTGGATCTTATGCGGACCTTAGGCATTAGAAGATGTATACATTAGGTATATTTAGTAATAAACATCTTTTATTGAGAAATAAGATCATCATCCTAATGAGAAACACTGTTCTTGTAATTTCACTTACCATCTTTTATGGAGAAACACTTACCATTTTTTGTTACCATAAATAATTAACATCACCCATTCACCCTAGTAATTGCTTCCAAGAAAGACAGGTGAACCAGTATTAACACTGGAATATATTTACTTAGAAGGAGAAATGCATGAAAGCTGATGTGGTAGGAAAACTCACAAACATAGTGATCTAGTAAGATGGTTGTTCACACAGGCGGAACAATATTGTGTACATTCCTGCTGCTGGCACAACACTGATGATCCAGTTGATGATATAAATCCAAGCAGGTTTCCTCATATCGCTAGATGTTACAGTATAGTGAACGAACTATATTACACCAGACATATTTTTCATGATTAGAAGAGAGACTAACAGTGTGATCCATATATGTCAGAGAATGTAATCTTAACTAATCCAAATAATCACTTCAAAATAACTCCAAATAACTAATTTATGTGATATTATCTTTAATTGATAAAAAATAATATAAAATCAAACAAGTTCATATTATTTCAATACAAATTAATTACATCAAACATCATATTTCTCTACAGGTGAATGCTATTGAGCTACTTTTGTTTTCTCGAATAATGATAAACTTTTAGTCCTTCACAACATACATATGTGAACACTTTAACAGAATTCTACCTTTTTATGACAGCATTGGAAAAAAATGAATCATTTGATGAAGATACATTAATTCCAGCTTCTTTTGCCCATCTGACATACTGAGCTTTTCCACCAAACGCAATTAGATTGTTTACAAGACTAAGAATCAACTGAATCTGATGTCTCCTTGCTTCAACTATCACATAATCTAGCCCCTGAAATGGTTGAGCCATTACATATAGTGACATAAACTAAAATTATAGACAAGTTACTTGACAATATAAACACTTAACCATAAATGAGATTAATTAATTGACATAAATTAACAAGTCATCAATTTTGTTAGAATACTAAAGTACTAAACTAGTTTTAGTCGAAAATCATCAATGGTTCAGGTTTGCATAACCAAATGAAAGTGTAGATCGAGACTGAACAATTGTATAATTAACTAAGATCCTTATATTTTGACACTGAACAAACTTCGAAGTTTAAATGACAATAAGCTTCCAACAGCATAGACTTCATATTTTAAATGAAAAGTAGATGAAAAACATGGAAGAACCAAGTACTAAATACTACAAATCTAATTATAGGAACTTTACACACATATCAGGTCATGTTTCCCTTTATGTTAACACAAACTCCATAAACCAGCTACAAATCAAGAGTCACAATACTAGAAATCGCGATCACAGTATTATCACATGCCTCGTAGTACAAAATCATCACTTTGTAGGCTAAATCAGTTAATATTTCACCACCTATATATATGAAAATTGAACAAAATTGGATATAAAATCTTAACAAAACCATTTTTAACTGCAAGTACTAGAGATGTGGATATTACTTTCGGTGCCAACCACAAAGGGAATCTAACAACTCAAACAACATAACATTATATACCTTAGTTTTTTATGTCCTCCTTGAGCTGTTCGAGACTCTGAGTGTTCACATGTGAATCAAACTCATTTGGAATCCCCCAAATCCTGACATTCTTAACCATTTTATTTTTAAGGTCATACCACAAAATTTTTGAGCCATCCACCTCTAAGAGTACACTTTGGCACTCCTGGTATAATAAACAGGTCTACCAAAGCTTTCATATCCAAGTGTACCGCGTTTCTCCTCTACGGTGAGTGCTTTAGACCAAGAATTTTCAGCTGTAGAATCAGTCCTCATCACCCACACATTAATACGACCCTTAAACACACATATACACATACACACACATGTATATATATATATTCTACCTCTAAACAAATCTCCAAACCTGTGAACCGACCCGTTAAAAAAATCAAAACATAAAAATTGAAAATAAATTAGAAGCTTACATATTTTTCACAGAGTAATCGAACATATCCAACACCTTCGAAGGTTATTTACCAAGAATCGGAGCAATTACAAGCTTGATTTCAAAGATTATAAGCTTAATTAGGGATTTCTACAAATTAGGGTTTTTATGGTTTGAGATGGGTTTAGGAAATTTGGATTGATAAAAGATTCAGAGACAGAGTTGAGTGAGAGACGAGAACAGAGAGAGAATAGAGATGAAGTTTGAGATAGCAGAGGGAGAGAGAGAGAGTAGAGATGAAGATGAAGTAGAGAGAGAGTTGATAGAAAAGTAGGGTGAGGGAAAAGTAAATTTTTGTTTTGATGGAGGGAAATAAAAATTTTGTTAAGGGGGAAATTTTTTGGTGTATTAACGGGGGAAAGTAAGAAGTGGGTTTTTTTTTGTTTTTTTAAAAAATGATTATAGACATCGGCTAGTTAAGATAATGATGTCTTACAACCCCTTTAACATCGGTTTTAAAGTGACCGATGTTAAAACTGTTTTTAACATCGGTGACATTTCTAACCGATGTTAAAAGGGTGATGTCGTAGGCACTATTTCTAGTAGTGTCTCTTGACCAAGGGTGACTCAGCTTCTGTTTGGTCCTCACCACTCTCATTCATAACTGTTAAGGTTACCTCCTTTATCTTCCTTTTACTCACCTTATTCTTTTGAGAAGATGAGGTGGCTGGTTTCCTAGCTGTTAATGGTTTTGAAGAAACAGGCTCAACATGGGTAGGTTCATGTGGGTGTACCTGTGTTTGTGCTTCCACAGGCTCAGGAACCATTGTTGCACTAGGTTGACTTGCACTAGTTCTCATGTCTTGCATGGAATAAGGGTAAGTCTTAAATCTTTCAATCATGAAAGGTGTTAACTTAAGATTTACTTGAACCTTATTCTTAGTAAGAAGTGATCCAAATAGAATTTTAGATACTTGCTTACAGTTGCCAATTAGTGACCTATTTACTCCTTCTAGCATATATATGTCATTAAATTTATAGTTTAAAGCTGACATAATAAATCTAGGTAGAAAAATTTCCTTACCTCTTGATTCTAATGGCATTGTTAACCTGATGTTCAATTCCTCCAGTATGTAGTGTGTAACACCCCCAAATCCGGGATCGGGGATCCGGGTTGTCACAAGTTCCATTTCCCTTAATAACACCCAATCTTAATAAACAATCAATTACTTTGTACTGTGACCCCACAATAAACACACACACCACAAGTTATAGTCTCAGATATGAATATCCAAAAATAACGCGAGTCATTTTATTCCAAAATTATATGCCATTACACCTTAAAAGGGTTTCTGAATAGATTTACATTTCTTTTCCATTATTACAATTCATAAATATACATAAATATGGTACATCAAAAGTTGAAGCCTAACCTATTGGTAGTTCCTACCTCAGCTACAGCGACATCAATGCCTATAGGAAACTGCGGAACGTTTCCTATCCGCTCGCGAATTGGGAGCTTGGTCTTGTTCATCTTTTCTATCTGTTGTTGTGTGATGAAAGAAGAAAGCAAGGGTGAGCAGCAAGCCCACCAAAATAATATGTATAATGATTTACAATATATGAGCCTTCTCATAGTACTCATGAAAGTCTTGGTCAAAAGAAATGAACCAAGTTTGATATCTTAATGCGATGAAGTCGCAAAATATTCAGTATATATACATATATACTTTTCACAATCTTTGAAATCCTCTGACATGTATAATATACACAGAGTTCCAGTTTATATCTGTATAAAAATATCGTTGCAAGGTGATCTCATATATCTAACCTTGTCTCAACGTTTTTTCGAAAATCTTTGACATGCACAAGATAATCATTTACTAGATATAAGTTTAAAAGATGAAGTTACAAGATACTCCAATATACTTATATCCGAATTCTACTTGAACTACCACCGTTCAAGTTATAATCAGTTTCAAAAGTTCATCACCCAGATGAGACTACAAGATAAGACTTGAATAGATTCAATCCTTGAAATATCATTATAAATAATGAAGTTACGAGATGCTTCATTAAGTCCCGATATATAAATATATTCATATATATCTCCCATACATTTCCTGAAAACCTCTGTAATGTAAAGTATGAACAGAGTTGCAATATCCAATAAATTTCGAAAGGAAAGAATTTTGGCATAAACCCGATATCTTGCTGATCAGGAAAAGATACCAATAAGTAACCTTTTCTACTAGTAGATGGATGAATCCCCCACCGGTCATCATCCCTGGCCTCATTAGGACCTTGTGCTGGACCGCCACCCGGCCTCTTACGCGTTGATGGACTGCCACCCAGCCACTTACACTTTGATAGACCGTACCCCGGCCTGTCGCTTATGCCGACTCAATTAGATGGGCTTACTTCCCGAACGTTGGGTAAGTAATCAATTCATTTGTTTTCTCAAAACAGCAACCACGTTGCGAATGTAAAATACACCACAGAGCTGGATCCCCCAGGTTTTGAGCGAGTATTTAAATCCCCTTTGAAAGGAAGATCTTAAATATAAAAATGAGTTTTGGGGTCCACTCTAACTTTAAAAATCATTTTGAAGACTCGAAAACAGTTTTAAGAATGTTTGGAGTACTGCTGATTTATTAAAATAAATCAATCCTGATATATTAGAAATATCTGAATATTATTATTTAAATAATATTCTCATAAAGATAATCCTTATTAAAATATTCGAAGTAGAAGTTTTAAAACTCATATTTGAAATGGATATTAAATAACCAAAGATATACTTATACGAAAGTACTATCTTTATTTGAATAATCAAAAATAAGTTTGATTATCGACACCTCATTCTTTAATAAAATAAAGAATATATTTCAGTAAATAATCGGAGTTATAGATCCTCAAATGAATATTCAAATAATATTCATTAAATAATATAAACTGAGTCATAAGCCCTCGAATGAATATTCAAATAATATTCAAATAATAAAATAAACTGAGTCATAAGCCCTCGAATGAATATTCGAAATAATATTCAATTAATAAAATAAAAGGAGTCATAAGTCCTCGAATGAATATTCGAAATAATATTCATTAAATAAAATAAAAGTTATCGAATAAACCTTATTCGATTAATAGTTTTGAAAACTATAACAATATATATATATATTTAAATATATATATATATATAATATACTCGGGAACATCGACTCCCGGTTTTAGAAAATGTTCACCTTTGGGTCCCCTATACTAAGGGTATACACAACTACTGCTTATCTCTAGCATATGTATTATGCAACTAATAAGCATTTGAACCTACAGATATATAAATCAAGAATACGGAACAGGCATGCATATATACCATATCACATGCTACAATATATCGCAAGAATTTGCTAATAACAAATATGCATTTATCACAAGATCATGCATATACACATATACATCACAACAACAGTTATACGGGTAGAAAACTTGCCTGAGTGCTCCCGGATAGACTTAAGCTTAGAGTGGGTCCGATAACCTATGAACAACAACATAAGTCGGAATTAAATCCCGGTCGCTTAAGAAACTAGACTTTAACCATTTAGAGTCCTAACGTTCGCTTTCGCGCTTAACGATTTACTTAAGTCGCTCTAGTACCCTCAGCTCCACCATTTTTAATAAATTAACCATTAAGGGTTTTAAGGCGATTCTTTCGCGAGTACCTTACCAACTGCCTAATCCACTTTACATAATTGTTTCATACCCCAATTAGTCATTTAAGTCCTTAACCAAGGTTTCAACGTAAGGCGAGGGGTAATGGTTCGGTCGCGAAACAAACGCCGTTACTTAAAACGGTCGTTTCTCCTAAACCGTACATCGGATTCAAGCGTACCACATATCAAAACGAAGCTCGTAACATGAACTATCTAAACATGGCAATGGTCAAAACCTAACAGTGATTTCACGGGTCCTGAAGTTAGGAACAAAAACAGTCTAAGGAAAATTGGGCATTACGACGGCTATAACTTAGCGATTCCCAAAATTTTATCAAATCCATTCAACACCAAACCACCATCAATCAATCCCAATACAACCATATGACGATATCACTCATCCACCACTTTAAACCATTTTAACAAAGCCCAAATCATACCATAAACCATCAAGAACAACTAGTGCTACTCTTAACTCCCAGAATCAATAAAAGCACTTAACAACTAAGATCTCAACATGACAAAACAACTACTACACTTAATCTATCATTCCATCATCATAATCATTTATATCAAACAATCTTAATACTAAGATCATGAAGAGTTATACCTTCCTTGAAGATTTTAATCAATGAAAGATCCGTGGAATGTCCATGGAAGCCTTAATATATGCTTAAGCTACCTTGACCTTGCAAATAAAACCAAGAATCAAGAATTTGTTCTTGAAAGTTACTATTCACCCTAAACTAAAATGATTTGTTTGAGATAGAAAACCTTTGATTCAAGCACTCAAACTACTTGCTCTTCTTAGTTATGAAATATAGGATCCAAAGAAACAAACCTTATAATTTTCCATGGAGTATAGCTTGTGTTTTGAATTTCTAATTCACCATTTTGGTGAAAAATTTGAAATGAAGAAGATGAAAAGGGGGTGGGAGAGAAGCTTGCTTTGTTTTATTGATCTTTGTGCATAAAAGGCTTGGTTGATATCCTTTTCTTTTGTTAATTACCTTTTAACCATGGTAAAATTTGTGTGGCTTGAAATCAACCAACAATACCTTCCCTTTGGTCATGCTTATGTCATCCTCCTATGTCATCTTCCCACACTTGTCATCTTCTTGTTGGTGTGGTGACATCATCATCACTAACCTCTTTGATTAGCTCTTAATTACTTGGCTAATGACCGCTGATCTGTTATACAGTTCGCTTAACTTTCGTTCTCGTTTATCGTTTGAGGGATCATACCCGGGAACTTATTACTTGGGTTTCCTTAACCTTTCTCAATACATCATATTCCTTTTATGATCCTTTCTTATAATCCTTGAATTTAAATCCTTTTTATCCTGTTACCTTATACTCAATTCTTTCGGTATCTGGTGGATTTTCGGGAAAAATCAAAGTGTTCGAATTTGGATTCTGACGATCTTTACATACACTTATTTACCATATAGAGTACTAATAAGATCTCAGAATATCAATAAAAGAACCCCTACATAGTGTGGCATGAAAAGTTTTCTCATTCAGCATAATCAGTAAAATCACTATTCATAAGGGTTACAAAAAGTCCAAAATTTTTGGGGTTATTACATAGTGTCCTATATTGATATGTTTATTGGTGGCCATTGAGTAGACCAACTTCTGGACAACACTTAGTATATTTTCAATCCCTGAATTCCTGCAGGTGAAAGCCCTTATCACTGAATCAAACAGGAAGGACTACTCTCTCCTCAGGTGCTTCTTGTTCATGCTTGAAAAATTGATCTTTTCAGAATAATTGATGAAGTCCATGAATTCATACAGCTCATCCTAAGTTGAAGCCTCCACCAGCTTGTCAGTAGGGATTCCTAATGCCATATTGACAAAATTCTCAAGGATCTCCACCTGTTTCCCTTTGATTGTGCAGTTTATCACAATTGTTGCGGCCTGATACTCATGCACAACTGTCCTTATTGTTGCTATGATCCAAAAGTCCCCTATGACATCCAAGTACAACACAGGATTAGCAGTAAGAGCCCCTACAAAGTAGGTCTCAGATAGGAACTTGACTAAACATTGAAAAATTTCAGGTGCTTGGTTTGCATCCAGAAATGCAAAAAAGTTAGTCTCCTTAGGGATGAAGGGTACAATATTGTTGGCTGCCATTGATATGAGTATGAAGTTTAGTGGGTAAAAGAAATTAGTGAGAAAGGAGTGAAAACGAGAGATAGATTGGTTTTGGATTAAAAGCTAGGTCACTTGAGATCTCGAAAGTTGTAAGTATGTATATGTATCGAGATGTCTGGGTATTTATAGTAAAAGCAAATGACTTGTCGAGAACTCAAAAATAGACGTTTAGAATTAGTCTATCGAGAAGTCATTTTAAGAAATGAAAGATATATCGATAAGTCATTTTATTTATTCTTGTAGAGAACTAAAAATAAGCTTATCAAGATGTCAAATAAATACCCAGTTTGTCCAAAATGGACTGAATTTGATTCCAAATTTTATTTGAATAAATTCAAAATAAAATCAGAATAAATTTTTCCAAAAATATTTGACTAAAATAATTTATGAAATTAAATTATTTTAGTTCTGAGTTATTTATAAGTCTAAAAAGATACTTGTAGAGAACTCTGTAAGTTTACACTACTAGATAACTCTATAATGAATTATCGATAAGTCATAATAATGTTTATCGAGAAGTCACTCGAGAAGTCAGTAAATTGACTTATCGAGAACTCACTCGAGAAGTCTTAAAATGACTTGTCGATAAGTCAGTTAGGCTTATCGAGAACTCAGTTCTCTATATACTTTTGATCAGTTTTAGTCTGCCTTGTGTTAATTTTACATATTAAAGATGTAAATTATTAACTTAGCAGTTTACTTAGAATTTGAAAAATTCTAAGTTAAATATTTGTTTTTGAAAAATAAATATGCAGAGATTTCTGAAATATTTATAATTTATATTTCAGTTAATTTCAAATTAAATCAAATTAATTTTGATTTAGTAGAAATTAAGCTGTTGCAACACATTAGTTGAGTTCTTCTTGCCTTAGGATGAAAAATTAAGCATTCCAATTTCACCTACAAGTCTAGTGAAAGTTTCTTCATCCAAAGGTTTAGTAAAAATATCAGCTAATTGTTTTTCTGTTGGAACAAAAATGAGCTCAATGGTACCATTTGTAGCATGTTCTCTAATAAAATGGTACCTTACATCAATGTGCATTGTTCTAGACTGATTAACTGGATTAGCTACTAGAGATATAGCACTAGTATTATCACATGATAGGAATTTTGTGTAACACTAGGCCATAATCCATTAGCTGATTTATAATTCAAAGCACTTGAGCACAACTCCCTGCAGCTATGTATTCAGCCTCGCTGTAGAAGTTGATACAGATTGTTGTTTCTTGCTATACCGGGATACAAGTCTTTGTCCAAGAAATTGACAGCTTCCACTAGTACTCTTTTTTTCAACCCTGCATCTAGCAAAATCTGCATCTGTGTAGCCAACAACTTCAAAACCATTTCCCTTAGGATACCATAATCCCAAGTTTGGAGTCCCCTTCAAGTATCTGAAAATCCTCTTTACATCCATCAAATGTGATTCTTTTGAATTGGCTTGAAATCTTGCACATAGACATGTTGCAAACATGATGTCTGGTCTACTTGTAGCTAAGTAAGGCAATGATCCAATCATTCCTCTATAGCTTGAAATATCTACACTCTTGCCTTTTCTATCTTCATCCAACTTTGTTGTTGTAGACATAGGTGTAGAAGCAGGTGAACAATCAACCATACCAAACTTTTTCAACAAATCTTTGACATACTTAGTTTGGATGATGAAGATCCCATCACTTCTTTGACTAACTTAAAGTCCAAGAAAGTAACTTAATTCCCCCATCATACTCATTTCATATTCACTCTGCATAAGCTTAGAAAATCTATGGAAAAGCTTCTCATTTGTAGAACCAAAGATAATGTCATCAACATAGATCTGAACTAGGATCATATCATCACCATGATTTTTATAGAAGAGAGTCTCGTCTATGGTACCTCTAGTAAAACCATATTTAAGTAGGAATTCTGATAATGTATCATACCAAACTCTAGGTGCCTGCTTTAGTCCATATAGAGCCTTGAGTAACTTGTACACAAAATCTGGAAATTCTGGATCTTTAAAGCCAGGTGGCTGTTGCACATAAACCTCTTCTTCTAGCTCACCATTTAGGAAGGCACTCTTGACATCCATTTGATACACTTTAAAATTTGAATGTGCGGCAAATGCTAGAAAAATCCTTATTGCTTCAAGTCTTGCAACTGGAGAAAATTTTTCAGCATAATCAATTCCATCTTCCCGTGAGTAGCCTTTTGCAACCAATCTTGCTTTGTTCCTGGTAACTATACTATTTTCATCCATCTTGTTCCTGAACACCCATTTTGTTCCAATTACACTTCTATTCTTTGGTGCAGGAACTAGCTCTCAAACTTTGTTCCTTTCAAACTGATTAAGCTCCTCTTGCATTGCAGATATCCAATCAAGATCCATTAGAGCTTCTTCAGTTTTCTTGGGCTCTACTTGAGACAGAAAGCATGAATGTAGGCACTCATTTGCAGTTGCACTTCTAGTTCTTACACCAGCAGTAGGATCACCAATGATTGCTTCTCTAGTGTGACTTCTATCCCACTTCCTTGTGTGAGTTTGTTGACTTATGCCTTTATCATTTATATGACTTATAGATCCTTCTTCTCTTTCTCCCCCTGAGTTTGTGCTATCAAATTCTAGTATTTGAGATGAGCTTTCATTCCCATGATATTCCTGTTCAATAGTCTCTTCATTTAACATCTGTTGTGCATTGACTTCATCTTCACCATCAGAACCACTATCAATATTTAGGTGTTTAAATTCAAGGGCATTCCAAGCCTGGGCACTTGTCATCATCAAAAGTCACATCTGTGTTTTCCATAATCTTCTTTTAATTAATCACATAGACCTTGTAGGCAGTCCTCTCCAATGAATATCCCATAAAAATTTCTTCAAGAACCTTTGAGTCAAATTTTCCCACATATTCAGAGTTGTCTTTAAAAATGTAATACTTGCTTCCAAACACATGAAGATGCTTTACAGTAAGCTTTCTCTTAGACATGATTGAGTAAAGTGATCTGCCATCGACCTTGTTAATAAGATATATGTTTTGATTATAGCATGCAGTGTTAACAACTTCCTCTCATAAACTTGTTGGCAACTTGGCATCTTGCAGTATTATTCTAGCAGCTTCAACTAATGTTCTGTTCTTTCTTTCAACTAATCCATTTGGTTGATGTGTTCTAGCAACTGAGAATTCTTGAACAAAGCCTTTGATTTTACAGAATTCACTCAATGTTGCATTCCTGAATTCCGTTCCATTATCACTTCTCAATCGTTTTACACAATTATGATCTTCAGCCTATTTTCTATCTTCTTGATGTGCTCAATTATGATGTGTGGAGTCTCATCTTTAGAGTGCATGAATTCTATCCAAGTGTATCTTGAGAAATCATCTACCATCACAAGTGCATATTTGTTCCTTGAAATTGATAAGACATTTATTGGACCAAACAAGTCCATGGGAATAAGCTGCAATGATGCACTTATAGAATTCATAGTTTTTGACTTGTGACTTGATCTTTTCATTTTTTCTTTCTGACAAGCTTCACATACTTCAATTTGATCAAACTCCAGATTAAGCATGTCTTTTACTAACCCATTTTTTACCAAGGTGTTAATTGCCTTGAAATTCAAGTGAGACAACTTTTTATGCCATAGCTTGCTTTGTTCTTCTGATGCCTTGGTGTAGAAGCAACAAATACCATCCTTATTTGTTGAGTCCAAGTCTGCAACAAACATGATTCCTTTTCTTGCTCCTTTCAGAGCAACTTCACAATTTTTATGCTGATAAAAGTGCATTCTTCTTTGTTGAATAAAACTTCAAAGCCTTTGTCTGCAAATTGGCTAACACAGAGAAGATTCACTTCCAGACCACCTACTAGTGCTACATCATCAATGACAACATTTCCAGAAACAATTTTGCCATATCCCATTGTGAATCCTTTGCTGTTGTCTCCAAAGGTCACCAAAGGGCCAGCTTTCTCCTCAAACTATGATATTAGGGCCTTATCACATGTCATATGTCTGGAACACCCACTTTCTATGATCTATATGACCTTCTTCATTTTGCCCTACACACAATGAGTTTTAAATGTGTTTAGCAACCCAAGCAGTGTTGAGCACTTTCTTCTTGTTAACTGATTTAGCAGAAGTCTAATGAGTTGTTTCAGATAAAATAGAATTCAATGACTGTTGTGCATTTTCCCTATCTGCTGTAAACTCAATTTTTGTTTCTTAATATTTACTCTCAGTTTGTGGCAACTTTTCATCACTTTCAAGTTGCAAGGAATGCAATCAAACTTGTCACAGAATGAGTAGGGATCATCTTCATTGTATTTGCAGGCTCCTTCAACTGGCTTGCTAACAACCTTTTTACAAATAACCTCTTGTCTTACTGCTTCAAGCTCTACCAACAACAATTCAGCTTCGTGTTTCTCATTTTCAAGCTTCTCATTTATCTTTGTCAGTCGGCTAACTTCTTTATTAGTAGCAACCATACTTGTATGAATATGGAACATTTTTGTGCTCATCTTCTCTACAGTTTCCTTATATTGACTCACATTTAAATCAATGGTGGTGAGGGTTGGTACCCGTAATTTTGATGAGGATGACTCTCCTTGTTCCAAGGCCATTAGTGCATAATTTGCAACTTCCTCATCTTCATCATTATCGGAATCATCCCAACTGTTTCTCTCTGCAATATAAGCTTTGCTTTGCTGTTTCTTCATAAAAGCTTCATACTTTGCTTCCAATTCAAGATAAGCTTTATCTTTCTTCGCTTTCTTGGGTTTCCTGTATTCTGTAGTACAATGGCCTAGTTCATCACAATTGAAACACCTTATCTTTTATCTGTCAATAGATCCAGTTTTGTAACCATTTTTGCTATCAGATGTGTACTTCCCTTTTCCTTTCCAGCTGATGTCTTTGTTGAATGATTGTCATTTACCCTTGAAGAATCTTGGCTTCTTTACTTTAATGTTAGAGAACTTTCTTTCCAGATAGGCCATTGACTGATCAAGCTCATCAAGTTCATCCAGGGTGTAGAACTCATCTTCTTCCAATTCCAGAATGACTTGTTTCTATGAATCATTGGTTTTTTGCTCACTTGTAGAGGCAACTGGAGTCTGGGATCTTGGCTCATCATTAGAGGTATGGCTTTCATTGATAATTAGAGCACTTGAACCATCTACAACATGCCCTTGACCAACTCTTAATGATTTTCTTTGAATTATTTCTAATTCATATGTGTTTAAGATTCCATACAAAACTTCCAGAGTTATTCTGCTCAAGTCTCTCTCTTCTCTGATTGCTAAAATTTTCTGTTCCAAATGATCAGGGATTGTAAGCAAAAATTTCAAGTTCACTTCTTCAGCTTTATAATATTTATCATGGAGCTGCAAGTTATTTATCAGCTTATTAAACCTTTCAAACACATCAATGATACTTTCTTTTGGCTTAGCCATGAAACCCTCATATTATGAAATTAGTATCCTTCTTTGATTAGATCTAACTTCCTCAGTTCCTTCATAGAGTATTTCAATATTTTCCCAGATCTGCATAGCAGTGTCACAGTTGAAAATGTTGTTGTACATTATATTATCAAGTGACTCTATCAATATCAGGTGTAAACCACTATCTAGGGAAATTTTATCTTTCTCAGGCTCAGTGTACTCAGAAGGATCTTTTGGAGCATAATGAGCTGGAATGACCATCTGTAGATTCCTCAACTCTAACCATAGGAGTGAAAGGCTCATTTTTGAGAATCTGAATGTAGAGTGGATGAAAGAGATATTTCCTAAGTCCAATCATGTATGAGGATTTAGGAATAACTTTTATGTAATCTGTTTTGATTTCATTGATATTAATAAAAGACTTGTTTTGTTTTTATTGCGGGCTCTATCTATTTAAATGTTTAAATAAGATATACCACAGTTTAGAGTAAAGCTTTTTATGGATTGTGATGAGATCATAATAATGAGACCTAAAAGATGATAACTCTAAACTTAAATAGTTCCTGGTCGTAGGATTACTAATCGGTAATTAATAATCCGCAAAGATCGGTACATACTATGTTTGCTTCATTATGAAGGATGTCTGTTCTCATAGATATTTGTGTGGTGACACTATAGCTAGTATGTAGGTGCTTATTATAGAATAAGTTGACTGAACATGAATCACACAGCTGAACAACTGATAGAGTTCACTCACGTGTCAGCAGTTGTTCACATAGTGATAGTTGTATAAGTATCCTTAGACTTGAGGTCATCATAGTCATCTTGTGTACACTGAACTATGCCTTGGTTTAGTTCTTAGTCTCAAGGGACAACTATAAGGGCTCTACTGGTATAGCAATTTGTACACGAAGATAGTGTTTGATCAATAAAGGATCTACCCCTTCCAGTGTAGGAAGAGAATGTTCAATGCTGATCCACTTATGGTAGTTCAGGAATCTCTGGCCAGAGTGAATGAAATTAGAAAGGAGTTTCTAATTTATATTAAATAGAACTAAGAATAGTGAATGGGAAAGCAAGTAATTAAATAAGATAGGCTTGACACAAGTTCCATGCCTTGTATTTAATTGTGACATTGCAGGGTAGAAGGAATTAATTGTACGGTAACTACTCACTGAATAGGTTCTTGGTATTCTAAGCAGTGAATTCGTATTATCCGGATAGTCGGGATATGCTGAGAAGTATCCCTCACGATGTAGAATAAATATGATTAATTAATTAATCATATTTAATGAATTAGAGAATTTATATAAATAATGATAAAATAGTTTTATTATTATTTATTTCTACTACCGGCTTAATATTGAACCTACAGGGTCACACCATAAAAGAGAATGATTTAATGGTGGAGGAATTAATTAATAATGGCTGATAATTATTTATTTATGAAATAAATAATTAATTGGAAAATTTAATAATTGATTAAATGAGATTTAATTGATTATAAATTAATTAAGAAAAGGTTCTTAATATTATTAATTAAGAATTTAATTTTTGGAAATTAAATCAAGTGAGAATTATTTCTAAAGAGTTTAGAAAAAGGATTAATAATTAAAAGGTGTTTTAATTATTAGTGAGAATAATAAAGGGTTAATAATAATATTTTATGGGAAAATTTTCAGCTGAAAATTTTGCCTATAAATATACTATTATAAACCCTATTTTTGCCTCAACCAAAAAGATTTACAAAACCCTAATTCTCTCCATCTCCTCCTCCTTCATTACATCGTTTTATTGGTGGATACCGGTGGAGTGCTTCACACTTGAGGAACAGCTGCTAAGGATCTCCGTTCTTCGTTCTTGGATCGCTATTAAAGACCTCCATCTTTCCATTAACGTAAAGCTTCTTAAGGTAAACATACTGAACTACGAATTAAATATTATTTTTTCGCATGGATCCTGCGGAGGGTTTCGGTTTTTTTAAGATTAAATTTACGTTTTCGGTGTGTTTATGTGCTAAAAACCCTTCAATGGCATTAGAGCTACTTGCGAAAAGTTTTTAATACGTTTATGTGTTTAACTGTTTTCGATATATGAGCATGTACGTGATTCGCCATGATTTGATGTTGATATAATATGCTTATATATGTATGGTTTTGAATATATGATATTCATGTGAGTTGTATAATCATAAGATGATTATGTAATCTGCATATATACTGATATATTCATGATTTATGTTTGTTCTAATTATGAGAATCATGTATATATACTGATATATACATGATTTATGTGAGCTGCTGCAGATTTGCTGAAATCTGGGTCTGGTGTCCGATTTACTATAATAACCCCAATTTTTGAAAATTTTGAAACCCTTATGAATAGTGATTTTGCAGATTATGCTGAATGAGAAAACTTTTCATGCCACACTATGTAGGGGTTCTGTTATTGATCTTCTGAGATATTATTAGTACTCTATGTGGTATATAAGTGTATGTAAAGATCGTCAGAATCCAATTCCGAACACTTTGATTTTTCCCGGAAATCCACTAGATACGGAAAGAATTGAGTATAAGGTAACAGGATAAAAAGGATTTAAATTAAAGGATTATAAGAGAGGATCATAAAAGGAATACAATATATTGAGAAAGGTTAAGGGAACCTAAGTAATAAGATCCCGGGTATGATCCCTCAAACGATAAACGAAAACGAAAGTTAAGCGAACCGTATAACAGATCAGCGGTCATTAGGCAAACAATTAGGAAGTTAATCAAAGGGATTAGAGAGGATGATGTCACCCAACCAATGAGAAGAGGACAAGAAGGGGAGGATGACATCATGAGGATGACCTAAGCATGACATAAGGGAAGGAGGTGTGGTTGATTATTAACCACACATATTTCATGGTTAAAAAGGTAATTTACCAAAATCAAAAGCTAGTAACCAAGCAAACAACTCACAAAACACAAAGATATTTCATTTCTTCATGAAGCTCTCGGCTTCTTTCTTAACAAAATGAAGATCCAAGCTCCACCACTTACTATTTAGCAAGGTATTTATCTAAGCTTCCCCATGGATAGTTACATACTTCCTATAAGTTTAAGCTTCTAATTCCAAGCCAATCTTTTTCTATAAATCATGGAAGAAGATGGTGAATAGTGTTTTTCAAGAACTAAAATTTGTGTTCTTGAATTTTTGTTTAGATTAAGCTTGGATAAGGACTTTAAGGGTGATTCCAAGCCATTCTCTTGATTCTCCACTCTCCAAGGAAGGTATAAACTCCAAACCCTAGCTTTAGTTTTGAGTAATTAGGAATGAATATGATTGATATAGTATATGTGAAGCATGATGCTTGATTGTTTAAATTTTGGTTGAGTTTGTAGAGATTAGTTGGTTTTGTGGTATTTTTGGGGTTGTAAATCTTGATAATTAGTTAAGGAACCTAAGTAAAGCTTTTAGTTCATGCGGG